>NW_023502100.1:0-121873 GCF_013396075.1 Fusarium subglutinans | reverse complement strand
GGGGGGGTACGCAAATTTCAAAACCAGATGAAGTTTTGAAATCATCGCACCCCCTGCCTCCCGTTCCCGTCCCGGGGCTTCCCTTGGACGACAAAGCTACCAATGGCTGTTTAGTGGCTTGATATTCATTCCAATCGCGGGAGAGGCACACCGCCGTGTCCTTCAGGCACGACTGGGCAGGAAGAAAACTGAGGTTTTTGAAATTCATCTCTTCCATCCCCTGGCTATTAGTACTGTACAGTATGATAGATGCCCACAAAGTGCGCAAAATTTCATGCACATATCCGAGGTAAATCTTCTTATAGATTGCTCTGTTAATTCTTTCTCCTATCAGCTGATGCCCATTTCTAAGCCGTGAAGTATAATGTGTCCGTACTGTATCAAACAGGCTCAGACAGGCTCGTTGTGAGTGCAGCAACTCAACTCAGCCTCTGGACAATGTACGCTTTGTCAATTTAAGAGGCCTTGAGCTGGATGTGGAATTTTCTCTCCATGGAAGATGTTTTTAAACCTTACATCTATCTGCCTCTCCATCATGGGCAATCTTTCAACAGAAGAAATCGTGACTATCCTGAGTACAATCCCAGGGCTTCTCATATCGTGTTTAAGTGCTTGGTTGGCGTACCTTGCCCTTCAGCGTCGACATGTACCCCGGAACGACATTGAGACCGCCACTATCGAGTGTATTCTTAGACACATCAGTACAAACCGGCCGACGTATGAGTACCTATCATTCCCCTAAGTTTTCTGTATCTAATACATCTGTAGCCGTGACGTGCAGTCCTCGTACGAAACCACGACCGAGATCTTACTTCTAAGCGAAAATCTGCCCCAGCTACCAACTGCGGTCTACCGAAACATAAATAGACGAGGAGAGTGACAACACGGACATGAGTTATTTTGCCTTTTGGGGACGGTTCATGTCGATAAATCTCCTTGAGTGTATATTAATTGGTATGAGTGCTTGCAAGGAACACAACTTAAGGCAACGGCATATAATCAATCAGCCAGTCAGGATATACAGCTGGTCACTTAAGTCCGCCCCACCCAAAACTTCAGAGACGTCCGGTAGCGCGACGATTAGCGTAGGCTATTAACGCGTCCAACGTCACCACTTAAGCGCGTCGTGTCGCGCAGCCAACTCGAGCCCCACAGTCTCAGTCTCGTCTCAGTTCCCGTAGAGGTTGATCTATCTCACCTCATCCCATCCTCTCTATTTACAAACCATTGTACTCCGTAACCTTGACCTAATTGTTTCGATTTCGTTTGTACACTCAAAAACCTGTCTTCCCCATAACAAAAATGGCCCACAAACGCAAGCGATCCGTCTCTGAGCTCTGTGCTTCTCCCTCATCAGTCTCATCCTTCGACTCTCCTCCTCGACTCGGCAACTCCATTACCAATCCTTTCGCGATCATGGCATCAACGCCTATTCACCTTCACAGCCGAACAATGAAGCGATTCCGCGATAATCGACCTTCAGAAGAGACTATTCATCGTATGTTTTGATGCAACAACCGTGCACTGTATATATGCTAAATGAGTTTAGAACGTACTCTCAACATGCTTTACTCAGCTCAGAGCCAACGTCAACACACTGAACCTCCATCTGAGAACATGCAAGCACCACCTCAACCTGCACAACCTGAATCAAACCAACAGTCTCTGCACCGGTTCTGGAACATCTCTTCGGCTCCTTCAGCCCCGACAACCAACCTGGGCCAAACACAGCTCACCCCCTCGAACTGCGACGACTGCGGTGCTGGTCTCAACAGTGGTAATGATGGCATGGATATCGATGGTATCGACAACGAGGATCACTCGTGCGGTGCTTGTGGAAAGCATGTTTGCTTCAGCTGCTCTGTGAGCAACCTTGGCGAACAGCGACGCTGTCTTCAATGCGCCGGTCCAAACGATCGACCTACACGTGCGACATGGAATAGAGTCACTGCATCGATGTTTTGATTGGATATTGTATGGAATTGGGTAATGGAAAAGGATTAGCGATACTTTGGGTTATTGTAAGGGCGTTCAACTGGGGCAGCATACAAGGGGGATACCATTTGCACCATTGCTTCGAATAGCATCATCGGTAGGGTTTGTGCAACACGTTTATGTAGGTAGTTAGCATCACGCGTTTTCGTGTAACATTTGACGAGAAACACATGTCAAAATCACATAATCAACCATCATGAAGCAAAGCACGTAACAAAGTGAAATCTTAATTAAAAATGATTATGACAAATCGAATCTATAAAGCAAACGCAACCACACAGAAAGGATGTGACCATCTAACCACGTCGGCGAGTGGTAGGGCTCTTCTTGGGAGTAGCGGTGGTAGAGGAAGAGGGTGTCAGAACAGCAGGCTTGGCCGCAATGGGGGCAACAGGTTGCTTGCCCTTGGCCTTCTCAGATGGGGCGTTCCAGTAGAAGATCATCTGGAGAGCGAGGATGGCGTTGAGGACGAAGCCAGACACGAATCCATAGAGGATGAGCTTGTCGTCAACCTCTTGGAGGGTTGTGAAGATTCGGGACAGAGATCCAGCGAGGTAGTTGAAGACCTGAATTACAGTTAGTCATTGCACAATAGTGAGTATAAAAAAGGATTGACTTACAGCAAACGCGCTGAGCTGACCAGTACCACCCTGCTGGAAGATGGTGAGGATCTGAGGCAGCTTGCTGGCAACGCTCAGAACACCAGCACCAGCCTGAAGGTAGCTCAAGGTCTGCGCATCCACAACATTCTCAGCAAATAATGTAGCAACAGTTCCAGCAAGCGCAGCAACAAACACAGCAGCCAGACTAGCACGACCACTGTAGTTCAGAACAAGCACCGAGATGATGACGTTCTGTCCCACGATCAAAGCAGTCTCGCCATATGTGCTGAAAGGAAAGCCATTTCGGAAGTTGTAGGCGAGCGAGATGATGTAGGATGCCGTCTCGAGAAGGTATGAGAGGAAAGAAACACCCTCGGCGGACTTGGAGTTGATGAGCTTCAGGATCTGGGGGACCTTGACGATGGACGAAGCGGCGATGATACCGATGCCGAGAGCCTTGGAGACGGCAAACTTGATGCAATCGGCATCCTCGATGTTGACGTCGAGAAGGAGAGATTTGTAGCAGGTCTCGCCGATGATGGAAACGCCCAAGTCGCGAATCGGCGCGGGGAGGTTATGCGTGATGGGAGTGATGGCTGATTTGAGGGCGTCCATGATGGTCTGATACCAAGAATAAGGTAAAAGAAGAGGTGTAGAAGAGAAGCCTGTCAAAGCTCAGTGATTATACAAAGAAGTGATTCAGAAGGAGTGTGAAAGAAGTAGACAAAGACGTCACAAAGCTCGGAATTGCTTGTCTCAACTTTCAGAAGAAGAGGCCAACAGTACGTGATGAAATTGGAGATGACCGTTGCCTCATTGGAGTTAGTGGAGTCAACCCTGGTTCTGCCCTACATACGACAAAGTGGCTTACCCTACATCAGCGAATTCAACGGTCTCTGCTCCAGGTTTTCGGAACAGATTTGCTTGGTTGGGCCATTGATTGAAAATGGACCCCTGTCCTCGAGTAAACAATGACATCAGTGCCATGTTGTTTCATGCATTCTCGCGTTGTACATATGTACCGTCCCGTTTACAAAAATGTCCGAATAGACTGATCTATCAGCCTCAAATGACGCTGAGGGAACATGTAAGAATCTTCGAGATTATTCAGCCCATGCCAAATCATCTCACAGATCTTGGTGGGGGTTCAGCACACACCGTTTCTGCGAGACAAGCCAAAAAGTACAGTCAGCTCAGCCTCAAGAGGGAACCAACCAGGTTTGAAAACAGCTATTTTCGTGTTATGGGCTTAGATTACCTTACACAGCCGTAGACCATTGCGAAAATGAAAGTGAAGGGAACCCACTTCTATTTCGGCTTGGACTCTTGTACTGCCTGAGGTAGTCTTCGTGGGAGGGATCACCCGGGACGCCTACAACAGTGATGCACGTGTCAGGCCACGAGGGGCCGGCAGTGAGGGCTGTTGTTATGTGATATGATGTCTGTTTGCGTTATGATATGTCAGTTCATGATGCGTTGTGTTTGTTTGTCGGAAGTACGCTGTTATTGCAGATTCCGATGGGGGACGGGATAGTTATAGACACCGTAGAGACGATTGACAATACAAAGGGCAGTGTAACAAAGAGATTGAAGAAACAAAAGATCAACATGGCAAATAGGTAGGTAGGTAGCCCCGGATGATACAAGAGTCAGCTGCTTATTGTACAGAGCATCTGCTACCTTAGTGAGCAGCCTTTTGTCAGCCACCCGCAGTCTCCCAGGCACATCCATGTAAGAGACCAGTCAAATCATGGAACCAACTCTTTTCCTCCCACTCTCACAAGCAGCAGCAGCAGCAGTAGCAAGCGTCTCTTTTTCTGTCTTCTTCTTGTCTCTTTGTGCCTTGTTTGTCATTCATTGCCTTGTTCCTGTGCTCGTGCTTTTTTTTCTCTTTCTTTTCCCTCCCGTCTTCCCCTTGAATACCTACCTAAATACTCCGTTAAAAAGATCCTCGTCTTTCTGCCCACTTCTTCGCCAACTCTACCCCGGTCAACTCTGCCTGGCATTGCCTTGCCTTGCCTTGCCTTGCCTTACCTTTTGACTCAGGTAGTTTAGGTTGTCATTGTCATTTCATTCATCAGCTGGGCTCCATCTCATATAAGGTATTGGATCCCAACCCGAACCTGACGAACGGGACTTGATCGGGTCTGTGCTACTGTGCACTTTTGCGACTTTTATCGTCGTCTTTACTTGACTTTACCTTTTTATTTCCCCCGTTGTGTTTAAAGAGTCTTGTCGAATGCACCATCGCCCTCGTTTACGGCATCATTACAACTTGTCCATCTTGGATATTATCGATCCGCTGACCGCCATCCACGTTTCCCCGCCATCTGCCCTGGATGTGAGCGCGCCTACATCGTGATCTTTTTTCTCGGCAACCTCTCTTCTCACCTTCATCTTTGATCTCACTATTCGCCTCTTATACTTCAACTATGGCGGCCCCTCCAAAGACAGAAGCCCCGCCGGGCGCAACCTCGTCAACCCCGCCGCCTCCGGCTATTGAGTATTCGTATATGTACGAGAAGGATAAGAGCCCGTCAAAGCTATTAGATGCTCTATTAAGAGCTATAAGTCGTCATATTGTATGCGCGCACCCTTTCTTTAACCACTTGTTTCCCAAATTTGCCAATATTCGAATGATCGCATGCTAACCACCTTACGTCATAACAGATACTCGAGCTAGGCGATAAAACCGTTTGTCACCTTACTCCGGAAAAGCTGGCCGCCTTCTACAGGGCTGTCGGAGGCGACTATGACTGTAAGTTCCATAGCGACTTTGTGCGACATATACCTGATCTTTAAAGCTCTCTTTGAAATGCCACACGAGTCCATCTCATACATCTGGCAAGTCACTGGATGTCAACACACACTACAGCCAACCGACGACGATTTCGCACCACCGTCAATACCTGCCCTTACCGCTCGAGGGTTCTCGCGATGGGAATCTCTCGAGATCCTTCTCGGCCCCGAGGAACACGTTCCTTTTTTACAGTTTGCCGTCAAGAACTGGCAGCTAAAACATCCCGAGACAGGCCAAGACTTTCCAGCCGACCTACCTCCAACTGTATTCCCAACACAAGCCGATGCCGAGGTGGATCGATGGCATAAGTCGTGCGCCGAGAAGTTACGAAAAGAAGCAAACGCTCGAGAGAAGGAGGCATACAGAGAAGCACGAGATCCGATGGGGCCTGGTGAACCTCCTGAAGGACCAGAGCCCAAGTTCGCCTACTCCCACGTGAGAGGAAGTGCCTTTGCTGGAACCCGAGCCAGGCCTGAGCGACCGTTGTACAATCATGTGCCGGGCAGACATGCAGGAGGGCGACCAACCAGACCTTCACCTGAGAGGTACAACAGCCGCTCTGACGAACATGCCCGACGACGAAGCTTCTCCGACTATAATCAGCAACCTTCGCCAGATGTACCACCACATGCACCGCATGCGCCCCCGGGGTCTTATCTGGACCCTCATGCGAAGCGGCCCGCACCGCCTCGTCGACACAGTCAGCCCAGGCACTACTCTTCAAACTCTAGTGATGATGAGCCGGTTCCTCCTCGCGCAAAGAGAAGACCTGAAGCAAGCCCGCCCTCACCGACGACTCGTCGATATTCACCAACCAATGATCGCCCACCTCCTGTTGCTAGCAACCCGCCCCCAACATTCCGACCTCACCGCGCAGATGGGAGAGCTTCAGACGATTCCACCCGCCGACGATCAACACACAGCCCCAGCCTGCGAGAAAAACTGTCCGAGAAAGTCTCAAACATTCTCCCCAACGGACTCAGCAGCAACCCAGATCGCACCAGAAACCCACCTAGAGCCCCATCCTACAACACCGATTCGTCCCGCGGACGCCGAAGCCGAGACCGACTTCCCCCATCTCGACTCAGCAGAAGCTACTCCGACATATCAGGAGCCTCCTCAGAAGCAGAGTCCAGCGACGAAGATCTCAAGCGATCAAGGCGGATGCGTGAAGAGCGAGATAGGGAAAGGGAGCGAGACCGCGAGCGAGAACGAATTCGCGACAGGGGTCGACAGCGGGAACTTGACCGGGAAAGAGAAGAAGAGAGACGTGATCGGTACCTGCGCCGACCAGACATGGAGAGACGGACTAGCAGCCATGCGGATGCCGAGCGAAGACGCGACTATCCCGGTTGGGATCCGCGAACTGAGAGGAAGAGATGGGATAAGCGCATGCCGCCTGATGAGCGGGGGACAAGTCCTCTTGTGGTTTCTGGGAGACGGTATGCTGAGCCGGCGTACCCTTAATCCGGGGTACATGTGGATTTAATGCCGAGATTGGTATGCATGGATACTAAGTGTTGAGCACTGAGAGCGATATTGAGCATTTTGGGATTTCATATGGATCTGTTTTGGATATGACGAAATATAGGGTTTGCAGAATATGGCGTCTGGATAGACTGAGGGAGATAATGACTATGAATACATATACTCCATGGAGCAATAAGCATTTATTCCTATCAAGTTACTTTACTCTCCCTTTCTTGACATTTAGTCCATGTGTTTTACTCAGTATACTACAACAGCAATTTCTATAAACCCCAACTACAGCATTGTTTCTCCTCAACATCGCCAAAACAGCCTCCTCCACTGAGCAGCCCCACGGTTACGCCATGGCTTCATTAAAGTGCCGCGATCACAGTAGCTAAGCCGGTCCAGAGCGGGTTTCTCCCGGGGTTATAAGCTACAAGGGTGCTTCAGAGTCTGGCCCCTCACCAAGCTCAACCAAAATCCCAAAACCCCTCTCACTAGGCGAGCCAACGAGAAATGTCGAATTGCCATCAGGGGTCTCGTAGTAGGCCAAGATCCTTTTTTTCAACAAAATGAATACCGTTGTTCACGGGTAGCGGGCCGAGAGATGGAGCCTCAACTTTACAGCTTTATAGCGGTGCTCGAAAGACATAATATCGTAAGGTTTACGCTGGTATTATGATCTAACTACGTTCAACAGTCAGGTCTGTTGAGCTACATCATATGGTTCCATCCTCATCTGCATCCCTTCCCCCGTCGTAGATGATCATCGCCAGGTTCAAGTGGATCTCGGTAGGCGCGGTTTAGGACGGTATTCCGTGGTAATTCAACAGTCTAGAAAGGCTCCCGAAAGCCGAGACTACCGGGGCATAGGCATATCCCCAAGAGTAGGTTGAGAGCTGTAATTAGTTAGCATGGATGGATGTGTTTTGTATATGTAATTGCCTGTGTTTAGGACCGGAGACTGACCGAGGTCGGCCGTGGGGGGGGCATGAGTGAGGCGTAGCTATAGTCTATGTTAGAGCTCACCAACAAGAGCTGGCCCATTCATAATGTTAGAGTTTAGAGCTCTTTCGATTTAGTCCATGGTGTTGTACACAGCTACTGTACACATCTTGTCTTGGTTTAGTGCCTCATGCTGCTGCAGCTCACTCACAGCTAATCTGCTGTCCCTCTCGATTGACTTTTGACCAATTCACTCACTTCTTTCATCTCACATTCTCTATTTTCATTCCTTTCATCATTAGCTTTCTCACAATGAAGCCCGGTACATCTCTCCGTCTTCGGGCCCTTCGACAGGTTACACCCAGTAGCCGTTTGTCTCTCCCCGCTTCAGCAAGATGGCAGCATTCCCGGGCCATGTCAACAGTTGTTGACTTCCATCCTCGACCTTCGCAGCCGCCTCCTCCTCCGGCTGGAGCTAATGAAGCGATTGAAAAGCAGAGGGCGGAGAAGAGGAGGCAGATTCTGAGGGAAGCTGTCACGTCGACTCAGGTTCGACATGACTGGACCAAGGAGGAGATTGCGGCCATTTACTACCAGCCTGCCCTTGAGCTGGCATATCAAGCTGTAAGGACATCTCTTTTCATTCGATCGTGATTGTGACTGCTGTTGTCGTTCAATGATGAGCTCAATCGATGGGCATATCTCACAGAGCAACACCATGACTAACACAAACTCTTAGAGCACCGTACACCGTCGATGGCACAACCCCGCCGAAGTGCAACTCTGCACTCTGATGAACATCAAGACAGGTGGCTGTACCGAAGACTGCTCCTACTGCGCCCAATCAACCCGTTACCAAGAAGGCACAAAGGTTCCCGCCAAGAGAGTAGAGAGTGTCGAGAGCGTACTAGCAGCTGCGCGAACAGCCAAGGAGAAGGGAAGCACTCGATTCTGCATGGGCGCCGCATGGAGAGATATGCGCGGTCGCAAGAACAGCTTGAAGAACATCAAGGCTATGGTAGAGGGTGTCAAAGGTATGGGTATGGAGGTCTGCGTGACGCTGGGCATGATCGATGCAGAGCAGGCAAAGGAGCTCAAGGCCGCGGGCCTCACGGCGTACAACCACAACGTCGACACTAGCCGTGAGTTCTACCCGTCTGTCATCACGACGCGCAGCTACGACGAGCGACTACAGACGCTGAGCCACGTGCGCGACGCTGGTATCAAGGTGTGCTCAGGTGGAATTCTCGGTCTCGGCGAGACAAGCGAAGATCGCGTTGGTCTCCTTCACACCGTGTCGACACTCCCAAGTCACCCGGAGAGCTTCCCCGTCAACGCACTGGTCCCCATCAAGGGCACGCCGCTGGGCGATCGACCGATGGTTGAGTTCACGAGCATGCTGCGAACCATCGCCACGGCGCGTATCATCATGCCCTCGACCATCATCCGCATCGCGGCGGGTCGCAAGACCATGTCGGAGGAGAAGCAGGCCTTGTGCTTCATGGCGGGTGCGAATGCTATCTTTACAGGCGAGAAGATGCTCACGACGGAGTGCAATGGCTGGGATGAGGACGCCGCCATGTTTGGGCGCTGGGGTCTTGAGCCCATGAAGAGCTTTGACAAGTCTCCCCAGCCTGCACCTGAAGTTCGAGTTCTGTAACAGTCAGAATTGCTTAAATTGAGTTGCAAGTTTCAGCGCATCATGCCCCCATGTAATACAAAACTCTCCATGCTACTAAGTTATCGAAGTTTATCATGTCCGGCCCGCACCGGCTTCGTTCCGGTCGCGAGAATGACAAAAAAGAACAGGCAAGGTGTATTAGTGATAACCGAGGAGCGGATAAAATGCGATAGGAATCACATCACGTTAGCAGAGGCGCATGAGATGGAGATAACGAGGATAATCAAGAGATGCAGTGGAGCTAAGAGGGCCATTCTCTGCGCGTGACTCGCGGATTTCTGGGTTTGTTGGGCCAATCTCGTGACGACCAACCACGAGAACAGTTGAATTTATTTAGTTAGTTGGTGTTGATGATCAGATTTACAGGGGGTTTTGAGTTTTGTATATTCGTCAGAAAGTCATTTTCATTTGGCTCTGCAAGATGTGCAATTGTATATGGTCAGCTGGTGAGAGCTGCTGCACTTTGTGTGACAAACCCTCCTTGTATCAGGTAGATAGATACAAAGATATATATCCCTCAAATGGTAAACATGATGGATAAATACTAGATTTTGTGATGACGCTTCTGCTTAATGCCTGCAACATCATTCGTCCAAGCGTTGAAACGAACAGGTTACACGCAGTTCATGGACAAGGGAATCAATGGCCAACAGATGACCAAGTGGCAGACTAGAATACTGCAAGTATGCATAGGCTATGTATGTATTATTAAGAGATCCAACAGCAATAGCAACAACAGAAAACAAACAAACAACAAACAGACAGACAGACTGCTACATAAATCCAATAGGTCCTGGTTCTTTGTAACCACAGACAGACAGAGACAGACAGAATTGCTGACCTGTATCCGTAGACCGCTTACACTCCATCCTTTACACACCCCCGCCTAGTCTATACCTACTCAACTCATGTACACCCCGAGAGTTGATGAGCTTTAATCCAGGCGCATTAGGTCCCGGCCTCAGAATCATCCCCAGCCTATCAAGTGACCCTTCTATGTCCTGTAGGCTCCCGATGGGGGGTGCTATTGGCACCACTCAAGCCCGCTTCTGGTCCCTGGGGCTGGGGGCTAGGGGCTGCCCTGGCCTGCGCCTACTAAGGCCCCTAGGTGGGTTGGCACCAAGCCAAGATAGAAAGGAGGGGCGCCAGACAAGAAAAAAAAAGAACCCGCCGCCGCCTGGAGGAAAGAAAAAAAAAAGATGGAGGGTCTGTTCCCGACACCGTGGAGTTAGTTAGAGTGTGTTTTCCAATGCATTAAATGCATGCCAATAATTACATGAGCATACCATCCATACCATGCCATTCTTCACTTCCATATTAACTTGTCACTTCCCTCCCTGGTCTCACCAATAACTCTCTCCTCTTTTCTTTCTAGCCGCTGAATCTACACTCAAATTTACCTCCAGGGTTCTACGAGAGAGTCTGTTCAACTCTCGCAACTCACCCATCGTATCTCTCTGTCGCAAAAGCATCTTCGGCCTTGCCGTTCCTTGCCTGATTCCACCCCCGCCGAGAACGCCCGAACATACAAATCTCACTGCTCAGCCTGGTTTTGAATTCCTCTCTTCAACTTTTCATCCTTCCTGGTCGCCTACCTGCCTTGCTTTATCTGACCCTCAGCAATACGTGTCACACTGCTGCCTCGTACCAAGGACTATCGACAACACAACACAACCGAAATTGCGTGAACGACCATATTTCTACTCCCAACTTTTCTAAACAACGGCTAGCATAACCAAACTGAAGCCTCTTCGACAAACCTCTACCTGTTTTAACGTCTCCGACATCGGCCTTACCTCACCACCACCATGAAGGGCCGTCCCGTTGACCTGCTCGTTTACGAGTGCATGTTCCCTCGTCCCAAGAACAACGACCCTCAGAACTTCCATGGTCTGCTCCAACGCAACTTGATCCCAGAGGTTCGTCAGGAAACACACGCTTTCTACGGCCACCTCGACACCCAGGAAGCCAAGTACCCCGGCCTCGACTACACTCACCACACCCATCGCATTCGTCTCTCTCGCTGGCCATGGCACCGACGACTCTTCCGCGCCTTCGACAGCCTCAAACTCACCGGAGCCGAAATCGCAGGCTTGACCAAGTGGGAGGGGACAAAATGGGCCAAGGAGAAGTACGAGAAGGAGCAGGGATATGTTATTCATGACACCACCGCCGACGATTTCCCTGACTGGGCCGATATCGAACACCTGCCCCGCGCCAACCGAGATCAGTCCGTCGAGGTGGAAGGCGTTGCTATTGACGATTTGTACAACGAAATGATGGAGGTCGAGAGCGAGGACGAGCTGGATAGTGTGGGTGTCGAACTGAATGAGCGCCTCAGGGACGGTGTTGCGAGACGTGATGCCGGAGACACTTCAGCTGTCCTCGACGAGGAATGGGAGCAGTGGCTAAAGAACGCCATTGAATCTGGTGAAATCAACTACTTGAACGAC
The DNA here is from genome assembly GCF_013396075.1 of Fusarium subglutinans. Lineage (NCBI taxonomy): Eukaryota > Fungi > Ascomycota > Sordariomycetes > Hypocreales > Nectriaceae > Fusarium > Fusarium subglutinans. The sequence continues at coordinate 109,927 of NW_023502100.1, read as the reverse complement.
CACATCTTTCACGACAGCGACACTGTCCCTGCAGCTCTCTTCCCTCCAGGCTTGCTCAGCACTGCCCGAGCTGGCCAATGGCATGAGATCCCCGAATCTCTTCACCGCATCCTCCGCCGCACGCTGCAGTCAGAGGACCCCAATCGTCCCCAACAGACGCAGACACCGATGCAGACACTACCACAACAACCGCAACCACAGACATCGAGCCTGCGCTCTACATCCTCCCTGCGGCGCCACCTGATTGACAACCGGCAGTGGCGTGCTTCATGGACACGTCGCACCTTTTCAGATCTCCGTCTGCCTGTGGGCGATGCTAGTTCAGGACGAGCAGATAATTCCAATGCTTGAATATCAAGCTAAGAAAACGAAATATGAAACGAAGTGAAAAGATAAAAAGACCAAGCAAAGAAAAGCAGCTATTTCTTACGAATTATACCCTCTTGGCTTCGTCCCTTTTCCGGTGAAGCCTTTTTTTATCCAACACACAGCGATCAGACAGACACACGCACGCCTGGCCCCATCATTGGATTGGGGCACGGAGCCCGCAGCCTCAAATGCAAGCATGACCAATGTTTCATCCCTGTCTCTGCTCAGGCATCCAAGGGTAGACAACAAGCAACCGACCATACGAGACACACACAGACACACACAAGACATCCATTACTTTTTTTTTGGCATTTTTCTTTGTTTGCCCATCCACATTATGGATCATGGTGTCTGGCGATTGGAAAACAGTAAACGGGGGAAACATCTGTATGATCTTTTTATGGGAATTGAACATTATGGACCTGGTTGATAGAATGTTTGTTGCTTGACATTCGATTCGATTGGCAAGGAAAGAGGCGGTTTCCTCGATCTGGCTCTCTTCGCCTTGGTGCTTGTGCTGGTCACATTTGAATCATACGGGCTTATTGATAGATAGCCAGCGACTTATACCTGTTTATAAAGGGTTTTCTATGTTAATCGGGTTTGCAAATGAATGTTCTGATTGTGACGACAACTTAACCTACAGAGGAAATGTTTTTATCAAACAAAGAGGATCATCTTCACTCAACACCCTCTTAGAAGCCTCTCGAGTATACTTTCGTAGAAGTCGATGCATTCAGAAGTGCTTGGCACCACCTATTGTGTTACCAGGATAACCACTAAACATGTTACAGGGTGGGCTGGATCCTTTTCTCACTTCATCATCACAAGCAGTCTATATAAAACCTCGAGGACCCAAGAGATCTCACAAGCATGAACTCGATATTCTGAATTGGCCGGGGAAAAAAAAGAATCTCACTGATAATTAGTGAGATATGCAAAAGAAAGGGCCTGACCGGGGATTGAACCCGGGACCTCTCGCAAACTTTAGTCCTCTTGTGAGAACTGAGATGTCAATCCCGAAGCAAGAATCATACCGCTAGACCATCAGGCCGGACACTAGATCCTAGATCATTTGTTAGTGCTCGTGTCGCAAAACTTGAATTATGAACGCTGGACTCATCGACGCAGGATATAGAATTCCTTTGATTACACACCCGCTCTTGGTTGATAGTCAAAGAAACAATTAGATTGAGGCAAGATTATTGAACGATACGACTAGGCATTACATGATCCACAATGGGTCTCCCTGTTATTGTTGTGTAGCACCAACGTGGGCTACGAGAATCATGACATGCAGCAAGCCTGGCTTGCACCTGTCATGCTGTGGCAGTGCCTTACACAGAAGATTTATTATGTTATCGAAGAGGTGTTGGTCTACGATCTGTTAAACTACGATCGCAAGGATAACCTCAGCCTGTCCAGTATGCATCTGCCTGTTACGGTTTACAGAGTATCGACAGTCATCAGCTCGGTTCATTGATGATGCTAGAGACTTGGCATATGCACTATAGCCTCCAAAGATGGCTACTTAACATAAAACATGGTATTCATTACACTGCTACCAGAATCCAGAAACTCCTCGCTAATCCTGACCCTTTACCCACCCAAATAGATTATAAAAGACACCTCAATAGCTACTCATCCGTCGTGTGCCCCGAAGTTGTCCGAAGTTTGATGCGGATGCGATTCCTTTGTTTTGGTTTACTAGCTGGACGAGAGCTCTATCTCTCAGGCTCCAGATGTGACCACTCAGGAATCGCCTTGATCTGCTGCCACATGAACTTTTCGAGCTTGTTCGCCGACTTCGCGTAAGGAGTGCTCTCATTGTTGTACTTCCTGCAGTTGTCGAAAACAAGCTTGGCGTCCCTGATGAAATCTTCAGGCGTAAGGTACTGGTCGGCCTCAAGTTTGCTCTCCATCGTACTCAGATCCATAGGCTCCTTGATAACTTCGTAGTAGTCGGCCACATCGTCGCGGTTAACAGGCACAAGGAATGGCCAGGCTGAGTTGTGGTTCTGTAGATCGTTCAGTAAGTGGAGAAGTTGGTTGTAGTTGGGTCCGTGACGAGGTTGGCGGGCCAGCTCGTCCATATCAGGGGACCACCCAGATGCTCGAATGGCAGGAATATCGAGAGGGTTGATCTCGGTGACTCCATTCTTCCACTCCTTCGGCGGAGCATGGATATTGTGTGATTTGGAGTAAGCGCGGATCTTGGCTTGGACGCATTCTTTCTGCTTAAGGAGCATGCGACCCATTTCGAGATATCGAATCCGCGGCAGCATCGAGCACTGCATAATCGTACCGCCTTCGTAATCTTTGATGTATCCCATCCAGACTTTCTTGTCGAGGGTGATTTCCTTAGTGAAACCCTGCTTTTTAAAGTAACCAATAGCGTAGTTGTCGGCATAAGTGAGGAAATGCATCACGTCGCTTGTCGCCTTGACGTAATCTTTCAAGTGTGACATGAGATGGGCACCGTATCCCTTGACCTGCTGGTCAGAACTAATGGCACAGAAAACAATCTCGGCGAAACGGCGACCCTTAAATGGGCGATATGTGATTCCTCCAACAACTTCCAGTGGCTTCTTAACGATGGCAATCGATAAATGTGTTCGGTCGTAAACTAGTCGCGCAATATAATCCTTAGGCATTTTGGGAAGTTGTTTTTGAAAGATACATTTGAGTCCGGTTAAGATGATGAGTGATTCGCGCTCGTTGTCGTTGTTGACTACTCGGAATTCGATTTCCCCATTGCGCTCTTCGATGACGGCGGGCTGTAATAACCATGTGAGTACATGATACATATTAGAGGTTTATTGAAAAGCCAACCTTTTCGGGGAAAGGAATCCTCTTGATCTCCGGCTTCTTCTCTGGAGGCTCAGCCGACTCATCTTGCTTGATGCGCTTCGATGGGGTAGGAGACGATGGCTCCTCCTCGGCTTTGCGCTTGCCGTCTAAGTGAGATATTGTGAGTAATTCCATCGTTATCGCGATCGCATGTTTGATCAGACTTACTATCTTCTGACATATTCGCAACAGGAATCCTGGAGGGTTCTTCAACCGTGAAAGTTGATTAGGGAGCAAGTGAATTATGATAGAATGGAGTATCATGACAGCGGAGTGAGGCGCGTCGAGAATGTCCGTGCACTGCTTATGTCATTCAATGTGGGACCCTCCAGCTTGAGGCAGGAGCTGGCAGGGGTAAGGGTGCACTAAACCCTATTCGTCTATGGACACGATGCGCCATCGTAAGCTCATGAAGCTTCCCCAGAGCATCTCCTAACAAAGCAGTTTGTCAAGCCAACGCATTCACCTCAACTTTTCTACCGCGACAAGTCAATTTCTCTCAAGCACCCACTACTAGCCCTCTCAAACCACACTCCATTCTTCTCTCCAGTTTAGCCTATGGATTCTTCGCTGCATGAGGTCTGGCAAGCTGCTGCTGGCAGTCCCTTCTTCCCTACTGTGAGCAAAGGAAGCCAGTTCTGGGTCGCCTTTTTCTTGCTCTTCCTCGGATTCTCTCTCACCGGCGTCTTTGCCCTGAGTAGGTGAAATATTTCTCATCTGCTTTCCTGCTTACTGACTGGTTTCAGACCGCACACTCGTCAACGTTCCCGTACTAGGCATTCCAGCCTCCATCGCCATTGCGTACGTCTTCCATCGGCTGTCAATTATTCTCAATTACTTACTTTCGACAGTTTCGGAGTGGTCTATATGTTCTGTGCGGTCGGAGTCTACGTCTAAGATACCCAAAAGTCCTCATTTCGATCGGTTTCGTGTAAAATAGTTGGAGCAATCAAGACAAGACGCTACTACAGGCGCCTATTGCTTTTCTGCCAGTTTTCGTACTTTTTATCCACACATTATCTTCAATCTACCACAGTCACAATCTCGAAATGGCTCCAGACGCTCAGCCAATCTTTCGCGCAGTTGCGACTTCGACCAGGCCACTGTATCAACTTCTCAGGTGCATCAACTTTGCACCGAGAGTTCACGTTCAAATTACAGAGGATGGCGTCCGTTTCGCTGCTGACCATGCACGGGTGATGCAAGGTTAGTTTGACAGCTATCCCAGAAATAGACCACAACTGACAATCATCAGGAGTTGCATTTCTCGATAAAGCTCTCTTCTCATCATATACAGCCAATCTTCCGGCTCAGGATGGCGATAATCCGCCCGAGCTTCCTAATTTCCAACTTTCTTTATCTTCTGTTCTCGAAGTACTCCAGATTTTCGGAGCTGTAGACGTAGCCACGAGGGCTCAAAAAGCAGACCAGGATCCTTATCGCAGCAATCTTCGGAACTATCGGCCTGATGCTTTCAGTAACCAGACTCTTGGTATTTCTGGCACCTGTACTCTGCAGTATAGCCAAGAGGGGGATCCATTCAAAATCACCATCGAGGAGTCTGGCGTTAAGACAACAGCGTCATTGACAACCTATCTACCAGAAATACCTGATGATATTCCATTTGACCGCAATGATCTGTCCTTCAAAATCATTATGCAATCTCGAACACTACTCGATTCTATGGCAGAGATTTCCCCAACAGCACCCACAAAGCTAACTATCGCAACCACTAAAACCTCGCCATTTCTATCTCTCGCTGGTGTCGGGGATCTTGGAAGCTCAGGAGTGGACTTCGCTCGTGGGAGAGACCTTCTCGAAACTTTCAACGTCCAGGAGCGCTGGTCTCAGGCGTACAAGTTTGACTTTATCAAGAATTCAACAGAAGCAATGCGGATTGCCACCAAGGTTAGTTTACGAGGGGATGGTCAGGGGGTGCTGAGTCTACAATTCATGGTAGATATTGAAGGTGGCAAGCGAAGCTTCTTGGACTTTCGGTTCGTTCCATTCATCTCACACGACGAAGAAGATGATGAGAACGATGAGTTAGAGGAGGCTGGCGAAGCAGACTAGATGTAAAAGGGTCTTCACAAAAGGACGTTAATGTGAATAAATTGTCTCACCCAACCACTCATGTCTCACATATTCTTTTTACTGCTAACGGTTCTGTGTTGTTACTGGTTGATGATGAAACTTTTTTGGACATCCCTTGTCTCCCTTGATCCACCAATGGAATGCAGCATGAAGCAATCTGGAACATGCCCTACGTAGAAGCTATCGTGGCCGGAATGATGGATCCAGCCTCTTCTGGCATCATTACAGCTATTGCAGAATATGTGTCTGTGATGCTGTGCTGAAAAAGGGGCCTCATCCCATCTACTTCCGTTTGTTCAGCTTCTTCAACACATTTCGTATTCTCATTCCATCATTATCTTCAATCCATCACTTGTCAAGACTGCTGAGCAGAACGACACTTTATTTCTTCACCATGAGTCAGTACAAAGAGATCGAAATCATCATGTCCTCCAAGCCATGCACCACAAAAACCACCATCACCTCCAAGAACAACAGAAAGATCTCATGTCATGACTGCCTCTTCGGCCCTCTGAGATCATGGGCAAAGACTAAGTTTGGAAAGAAGCCCACATATGTTGAGCTGCACGACGACTTTGAGCCTTTACTTGATGAGAAGAGAGCGCCTAGGCCTACCTACGAAGTATCCAAGATCATGCGCATTGCTACACCACGAACGATTAAACGATACAACCGTCTGCCTTGAAGGCAAACACACGAACAAGAATAATGGGTCATGATACAGCCAACTTTTTGGGCTCGCGGTCCAGAAGCACATTACACGATACGGAAGCACAAAATTTGAGAAACGAGAGACATTTTTTACGAATTACAAGACTTTATGGGAGTACTGCAGGCCGGTTTATTGCTATGTGTTATTTGGGGTCTTAAGCTGTAAACGAATGATGGGTATGGAATACTTAAAAGGAGTTTGAAGAAATTGCACGGCTTTGGTCTATATTTAGGTTATTTTGAATACATGAATATAATCTCTGCAACATTGCTCCTGATGTTAAAATTCAACCTTTAGGTCAGTTCATGTGAATAGATTGGGGTCCAGCAATGTCGGATCTTAGCCTGTAGCTTCTTGTCATGACAATCTTGACAACCGCCAGGAAACCCCGACAAGAAATTGGGTCCAATTCTGTTTCATGTGGTCGAAGCATGCTCGTAACAATGTCTGATATGCTCGGAACAGCACGAGTATGAGAGAATTACTTCACTGTGTTCCTATCGGCGCCTGGCCGACTCCCCGGAGAGCTCGTGCCAGCCGCGAGGAACAACATCCTGGGATATGCCTTGACCAAGAGGTTGAGCGGACGGAAACGAATTTACCGAAACATGAATCATAATTAAATTAAACTCAGCTGAGTCCTGTTGAAGAATATAAACGGATACTGTCCCAGGGATTGACCTTGGTGTTGTTGGGGGCTACGGTTCTGTAATGCTTCCAAAGCTGGGCGACTCCGAAAATTTATTAACAAAAGACCAGGAACATAAATATATTGCACGTGCATGAAGGATCCAAATATAGAGCATGTACCTATTTCTTGTTTCATCGAGCTTCTTCCATCTATTGGCCCCCATGAAATGTTCTGCATCATTGAGGCTCAGAAAGCGATTTTTAACTGCCGTGTCCGAGAAAGGCAGGTGCGCCAGGAACGAGCAAGGTTATCATCCATCCATCTCGGGCAGGATCGATTCCTCCCGCGGAAGAAGAACCCACCAAATACAACATCACTTCAACTGCGCCACGCTTCGACTGTCTATCAATTATTCTCTCACTCATTGTGACCTCAAGCTCTTGTCAATTAATCTTCACCGCTGTCTCGACGCAGTCAAATCATTCTGATACGATGCCATGACTCTCCCAATGCAAGCAGCCGTCGGTGATTCACCGCTCGGAATTGGAATGAAGACACAATAAACTATTGGATCTAACGATAGGGGACCCCATCGCTAATCGTCCGCCCGTCAATGCACGCGGGAAACTTTCCTTTCCCGTTCTCCACCTCAGGATCAGCATCAGGGCCCGGGAGATCAGCTGTCAATTGCCAAGACAATCATTCGACATGATACCAGCTCCTAAGGCATTTCAAGTTACCGCCGACATCAGGGCTCTCTCTTCAGGTTAGCACTGCAGGCTACCGAGTTCTAAGGGTTACAGTGCATACGCAGGCTGACAGGAGGATCGTTTCTACTACTGCATCATCCCGCTCCGCCTGATACCCACTGCTGTGATCTTACAGGATGTCGTGGGCTCTCGACTTGTCTCCGACGTCAGGACGCTTTATCCAGACGGGTAGCGACTTTGATGTGTTGTACGCGCCCTTTCCTTGGGTCCGGTTATTCGATATCCGGAAGTTGAATGAACCACTGATGATTAGCGGGTGGTTGGGACTTGTTGCACAAGCTGGATACGATGACCGGGCCTCGACATTCGAAGCAAGACATCTTGTTTCCTGCTTCTCGCAGGCCTGGACGAACAGCCCTGAATAGCGTCAGCCACGATCAGCCAACAGCCTATTAGCACGATAGTAGATCATATACAGATTGCCTGCATTGGTAGGAATTTGCTTGCATGCATGCATCTGGGGGCCATTGTTGCTCCACAACACCATGATTGAGGATTGGCTTACAGACAGAGGAAGGATCACACGAGTTCACCAAGAGTCCATTCCCTGAGTGCATCGCCCCGTATGCGTCCTGAGGTATATATCTACTGATAAATCCTGAGACATCTGAGCAGTTGAATTGTTTGCAGGCCAAAATCGCATCTGGTTTCCGCATTCGGGTCCGTTGAACTTTAGACCCATCTAAAGCAGCCTCGAATCCGGCGACATAGAATGAGATCGCATCCACTCATCTAGAGCATATACTTACCAACATTTGCTCGAAAAACTCTCTTTTCAACGCACTTCTTTCATTCTTCTTCTTTCTTTGCTTCAGGACTATGTGAAACAGCTTTTCTTTTTGAATTCTCTTCGTTCCATCGTCTGCCTTTGTCGGGCAAGCCAAGATGCCTGGCTTGATACGGCGACTTATAACTCCTCAACGGTCACAACCCAATATCAGAGATCGGGATCGTGGTCGTGATCGCCATGAAGATCTCACTGATTCATGGGAGGACTTGAGTTCTTGTTGCGCCAAGTCTTCACAAAGAAAGACCAACAAGGCCAAGTCTCGTCTTCCAGTTCCAAAGAAAGGTGCAACGCCTGTTACTATTCAAAGGATACCTGACGTACACCGTGTTGCAAACGCAGTCCCCCCTCTACCACCACGTTTACGAGCACCATCTGTCAGCTCTTCACGCTGTGAGGGGCGAAATGCTGCACTTGAGGCTCTCACAGGCAATGATCCCACCAACAGATGGCCTCTTTGTCCAAATGAGCACGGACAAGCCCACCCACATTCCTACCATCACTCCCATTCCTCCCAATCATCTCGGTACCTGCGCCCCCCACGATCTAGGAATGGTCCTCTCGGTCCTGTCTATGTAAGCGACAATAGCACACACCTAGAAAGAACCTCGCCAGAGGCGTCGATTCTTTCTTTGTCGGACCATGGCGCTGATGGTTACGAGGCCGGGCCAACCACCTGGCAGCCTGCCCAACCCATGTACGACGGTCAAAGCCTTGGCTCGTCATCAGACAGCGTTGACCGTCTATTTCGTGAGACTGATGAGGCATTCAAAGCTCTTGGATCTGCACTTAGAGAAACCCAACGTGCATCACAGTTATCTGTTTTACCTTCACCACCCTCACCACCAGGAATTCCAACTTCTCACAAACACTCCAAATCCATGCCGCTGCCCACGGGCTTTCAAAAACATTCGAGATGGAGAAGGGAGGATTCGCCCTCAACTTCATCTCAAAGATCATCGCCAGACAGAAGGACTTCGGTGGTGAAGAAACCCCAGAGAAAGAAGCATAGTCTTGTAGGGACTTCATTTTCGAAAGCGGCGATCCGCGCGCCAAGGTGGACTTTGTCGGAGAACGTGACAGACATTCTCACAGGCCAGCGTTTCAGACGCATCGAAGCTGATGAGATGCTAACACCGGATCGCATTGAAGCACTCCGCAAGAAACGAGAGGCTGCACAACAATTGGACGACGAGCGCGCTACCACTAGAGAACGATATTCTATCGACTCCGTTCGCAGTGCAGCATCAGATTACTCCGAGACAGACATTGAACCATTCCATCTCGACGAATTAGCATCTCGAATTAGAGCGAGACAGGCTGTGGAGAATTCGGCAGTTTCGGTCGTAGTAACGCCTCCTGCCACAGACCCGACTCCTGATCTGGATCTTGTTTCCCGAGACGTTTCGAAACGGGCCTCAGGGGAGGAGGGTGATGAGTCAGTTGGGAGTAACAAAGATAAAAGTGACGCCTCGCCAGAGACCTCCCCCCAATTGCCGGTTCAGAGCCCTGCATGTTCCAGTGCAGAAGCTTCACAAAAGCTACCATCGATCCCCGAAATCATGGGGCCGACGGCAGCGAAAGACAAGGCAAGCATTGAGCCTCCGGCCAGCCCACCGGCCACTGAAATTACCAATATGAAGATGGAAGAGAACGACGAGTTCTTCTACCTCAAGAGTACACCCTATACTCTTACCAAGCCATCTTTCCGTCATGGACCCATCACCCTTGCCAAAGCCGAGGTTGGCAAAGGAGTCAAGACCATGGACGACACATTAGACTGGACAGCGTTCCAGATGGCGATCTTGGGAGGAGCCGGAGATTTCTACCAAGACATATCGAGCGAGGAGGACACAAAGCAGGTGGAGGAAATCACGTCGTGGTTCGATACGTTTGGCTTTGAGACATACGGGGTGCTGATACCTGGAGACGTACCTGAGCCAGAACCAGAAGCCGTGGCTGTTTCTGTGTCAGAGCATACACCATCAATGAGGTCTTCGGCTCACAGCACTCTCTCGTCGACGCCTTCAACCATCGACACGGAAGTTGATCTGCCGATCCCGGTGGGTGCAGAGTTCCCCTCCGGGTTCTGGAACGCCCCGGCGCCCGGCCAGACTCTCAACAAAGCTAAGTTCTATAACAGCACAGGGCTAAAACGATGGGTTGGCGAAGGACGGCCGAAACGCCCTTCGTCACACAGCTCGGAAGACAGCCTACCACCGAGCCCAATGATGCCTCTCGTGGTTCATATGGGCGCTGGCGAAGCCGATATTCCGGATACGGTACCGATGGGTTATAACCTAGACCATGACCTGTCCGACTTTCTGAAATGGGGGGCGGAAAATGTGTATGCGTCTGGATTCAGTATATCACCCTGAAGGTGATTTTTGTTTGTTCCTTTGTTATTCGCGGTTCATTTGGCTGGGATGCTGATGTACCCATCCCATGCATGAGATTTCATTTTGAGACGTTTACCATATACCAAAGCATTGAAGGCGCTGAGAGCATTGATAATAGATGACCAACATATCGATACGAAGTATCACGTTATATAGATGACATAAAGAATTGATATTTGATGGATGTTGACGTTTGATAATATGCCGTGGAGAGTGTAACTTATCGTTAAAGTTAGTGTTTAGTTACAGTGGGCTAAGTCTCTAGCGATAAGTGAGTAAATGTGGCTGTAGCCAATCAATTTCGCAGACTCACAGGCAACCCACACTGTGTTTACCCATCTCTGGTCTCATGCGACCCTCGCAGCAACATCTATTTCGCCAACTCAAATCTCAAGGTTAAGGCAACAAAAGACGTTCCCTATCCTTTTTCTATTTCTTCCGCAACCTTTTACTTCTATCTTCCGAACAGGAATCTACACAAAGACGTCTCCCTTTATTTCTACGTCGCCCTCACAAAGTCATCATAACAACAAAAGCCCTTTGTTTCTTTTCATTAATAGCTTCCACCATTCACAAAGAATCCACAATGCTCAGACGACCTGCAACAACTCTACACATCACTTCAGAGGACGTTGCTTCTTACGAGGACCGTCGTGCGCGTGAAGCCCTCGTCGCAGCACAGCAAGCGCGAAGAGCCGCTGCTGTAGCGGCTGCTCAGCAGAGTCAGGCTGATATGGAGGGCGTCCATCAGGCGCTGCAGGAGAGGGAGAGGGATGACGATGTCAGGAGGGTCAGGGAGGAGAGAATCGGTGTTTCGAGGAGGAGATGAGTGGTGGGAGCAGTTACGAGTTATGTCCATGATGGGTTTGGGGTTGATATAGCGGCTCATGGCTCTTAGTTAACCGTTTTGAATGGTGAAATATATCTATTCACTCCTATTACTTTTATCGTCTTGTTTATACATATAAAACAGCCCTGCGAGAGCGCTATGTCGGCTATTAAGCAAAGCCTGCTTTTCCAAGAACATCGAGATGTTCTCTTAACCCAATGTGAATTATTATATACAGAGCGCTTGAAGCTATTCTGATCAAACCCAATACTCCTCCCAATGGGCCTTTATTTATCCTCTCCATGCAAGATATGCGAAAAACGAGACTGTCATCCAAGCAACGCGCCATGTCGTCGTCCATAATTCCTGACCGACAACACCAAGAGCCTTCTTACCACCAATACGCTGATCCTGAACACTTGTGCTGAAGAGATCATCGTCGAGATGGATTCGCGGTCCGCCTGCAGACCCCCAGCCCCAGCGCTCATCGCTCCGTCCTCCACGACGAGCCTGCCATCGACCTGAGGTCTGAACAGGGGACGTACTTCGCCCGTTCCGTGGAGCTGCAGCTGACAAGCGCGAGGGTAGGTGGTGTGCTGAAGTACCTGAAGATGTGGTGTTGCGGTATGAAGATGCCTCAGGGGGGTCCATCTTGTCCTTATACATAGGCAGGACAGCTGAGGGCGATGACTTCTCGGGTTCGAGAGCGAAAGGGGCGAGTGAGAGCGCCGGGACAAGCGCAGCGCGAACGACGAGAAGAACAAGCGTTGCGACGATGAAGACGATGTACTCCATATATGTATGGATCTGGTTCGGCAAAAGGCATAGATGGGTCTGGATTGTCTGCTCTGGTGCTCCGGGCAGTGGTTTTCCCTGTGCATCAACAGGGTTGTACATGCTCGCCATCAGGAAACCGGGTGTAGGGACACCCATAGCCATGCTCATGCTCTTGACGGTAATTTCGCGTACGTTCTCCTTCGCATCAGAATGCACAACCTCGCAGTAGTCGTGATCATCGCCCGAGAACACATGCTTGATGTTGCCCACCTTCTTCACCAGTTTGACTGAATCCTCCTCATTGAGCACGTTCTGGTACTGATATCCACCAACGACGCTGAGAGCGTTTCGATGGTCAGGGAATACCGGCTCTTTTTGCCCCTTTGGAGGTTTGGCAGGTGGCCAATGTTCTCGCTGTGGTCCGCAAGGTGTTCCAGGGGCTCGATATAGCGGAACGTGAGTCAAAAGAATCGTTGGAAAGTCGGGTCCGTCCACCTTTTCTGCTTCGGGGTTGTTCCCCCATGTTGGTTTCGACCTATCCAGTTCTTCAACGTGGTGAGGATATCGCAACCCTCCTTGGAGATCGTAGTAATGGCGCAACTCCTCCTCGGCGGCTTTTCTCTTCAGTGTCTTGACACCATCCAAGAACTCATTCACAGGTCCATAGATAGGCTGTAAATCATGCTGGTTCTTCCACTCAGAAGTGTCCGCGCTCAAGGACACCGAGTCGACAGAGACAATCGTGTGGTTTCCAACAACATCAACACGGTTCACATCTCCAAAGAAAGCGCTGAATCGATCCCGCACTGAAACCTGGACCTGCGCACCGAAACCCAAATCGTGGTTTCCAGGTAAACTCGTCACCAGCTTCCGCCCACGCTGCCAAGCTCCAGGCGCTTCTCCGCCGTCGTTGAAGTGCTCAAAGAAGATATCTCCAAATCTCTGATACTCGTGTAACCAAAAGTCCTCGCCGTACTTGTCGTGCCACGTCTGAACCAACTTCTTCTCGTCTTTTGACCTGCCACGTCCCCATTTCGGATCGACGAACTTGCCCTCGCGGGTCTTCCACTCGCGGCCGCCGTCGAAAAGATCGCCGAGAAAGAACAGGCTGTCTGGCTGTAATCGTCGCTGCATGGCTCGATAGCCGCGTCGTAGGTAGTTGTCTGTAATGAGGACTGTGAGAGGGTTGATAGGCCAGGGACGGCCTGGGTAGGAATGAGGATCGATTATTTGGGGATCGGCGACGAAGACGAGGTGGTGAGGTTTCGCATCTTTCGGCTGTGTATCGTTAGTCATGCATGTCTCTTTCAGGTCGCATTCTGCACCGAGAGAAGCCAAACATACCCATTTCTCCCAATGATCCCAATCACAGCTCGCAACCTTGCTGTTAAACACCCATCGCTCGCCATACAGCAATACGACCATCCAGAACAACACTACCAAATGTGGAAAGCTCAACAACCGTCTCGAGGTAAGATTCCGCCGTAATCTTCGCGCAATTCGTTCGCCCATCGACGCCGCTAGACGCTTTCCTGGCCCAAGAGCCCACAGCCTCAGCTGATGCACCGTCTGCTGTGCGTTGACTGATAGCACATGGCCTATTGACTGGATGTTCCTCGGGACCTTGGAGTTGGTGTGATACTGGTATTGGCGCGACATGATGGCGCCATGCCTTTGCTCCCACGATCTAAAGCCTCGCAGTTAGGCTCTCCACGCAAAAATCGGCGTCGTATCGTGGCTCGTTCACAGTGTGGTATTTTGTCGTCGAAGTAGCCTTTGTGATCGACGCTTCAGGGAACAAGGAGGCCCCTTGATGCGAGTGTCAATGTTTCAGTGAAACAATTTATCGTCTCGTTTCGTGCTCTTTCCAATTTCACGACCGTGTCGCAGCAATTCGCCGTCTTTTCGTGTCCAACGTTGTACGAATTGTGAAAGGAGTGAATAGTTCAAGAGCCAAGATCGCGTGTTGTTGAAGTTGGTCTCCTCATAAGGACAAATACGTAGGTGCTGGACCTTCCCCATGCGTGCCTCGACATGATTCGCCAACTTCCTTTCTTCCGGCCTGCATGTGGAAATTCCGGGGCCTGGTTGGGGCTTGTTTAGCGCTCGGATCCCCGCTATTCAGGGGTTTTAGCGGCTGATGAACTGCAACTGTCCCTTGAACCGTCTCAGGGGCAAGACACAACTCGGACTCTCAGTCGACGGAGTTAGTCATGCTGGTAAAAATGGTCATAACAATGAAAGCATCAGGCAACAAAATTAAGAGAAATCGAAGAGATCAACGCTCATGTTTCATTCATAGCTTGAACCAAATTATACACGCCTTCTAGATGGCTGTATTTACACTGCTAATTTTCCCTTAATAACACATATCCCAGAAAACTCCGTCCGAATGCCGAGGGCATATAAAGAGGCTATGTCAAGATACAAAACCATATGCTGAAATATTAAACACACAGATAGTCCATGCCAGACTTATCTCACGCGGTAAACATCAATGTCGTCATCGTCCTCTTCACTATAATCGTCATCCCCCGGAGGAGCTCGGTTCTTGGGCTTCCTGCTGCGGAAGCTGAGAAGTCTCTTAAACCCACTCGGCTCCGCAGGCTCAGCACCTGCAGCATGAGCTGCGCCCGACTCCGGTTCTGGCACGTTTTGTGCCTCATTATCGGCGTCGTAGTCATAGAACAGCTTCGGTACGAGCAGTCGGTAAGGCTTGGTGATACCTGTTGGGTCCTTAGGATTGATCTCGACGTTCAGGGTGATGTCAAGTCCACCCTCTAGGTCAACGGTATACTTGTCAGCCTGCTTCTTCTGCTTGGTTGACAGCCCGGTAGGTGTCCTGTAAAAGTTTCCAGGACGAGGCGCAGGAGGAATGTAGCCCACAGCCTCACGCGAGTGTGACATGGCCCGCGATCCCACAGTTTGAGATCTCCGAGGCTGGGACATAAAGTAGGAGTCGTCGCCCTCAGTGTATTCGTCGTAGGCAGCTCCCCCTCGAATACCCGAAGGACGAGCGCCTCCTCGTCGAGGAGACTGGGGTTCATCCCAGTATTCCTCATCGTCATATTCATCTTCGTCTCCCCAGGTGCCGTTGATGCCACCATCATCAGCAGCACGACGCTGACTAGGTCGTCGAATGAAGCTGAAGAATCCAGCCTTCTTGGCATCGGGAGCCTGGTCAACAGACATAGATCGCTGAAGCTTGGCTGGGGGAGGTCGACCCCCATCTGCCGAATTTCGTCGCGACAAACTGCGGAATAGACCGCCACCTCCTCCCCTTGTGACAGGGGGTCGAGGGCCACGGACAGTGTCTCTGTTCAGGTCGGGGCGATTGTCCGAAGATGTCGACTTGCTTCTAGAAAGTGACAATCTTCGAAGGAGGCCGCCGCCTTGAGGCTTAGGGGGAGGGCTTGGGCTTCTACCGTCGGAAGAACCTGGCGGTGTTGGTGGAGGCGTAGTTCCAGGCTGCCACTCACGAATCGCACACCAATTTCGGTGAGGAAGAAGATGCTTGTTGTTTCGCGGCTTCCCATCAACACCTTGTTGGAAGAGGGGAATCATGTCCTCATCAGTCTGCTTGTCGAAGTGATGCACCTTGTTCCTCTTGTTCAGCACATCAGCCATCAGATCAGGAGGTGGCGTGTTGGCAATGGCTGATGAGATGATGTTGGGCATGTATCGCGGGTCTTTGTGTTTGGCAAGTCCCAACTTGGGGTTGGAGTAGAACTGTCCAACAGCCGCAAGATGGACGTCACCACTGAGGATGGTGACTCGCAAAGACTTGTCAATAGCCAGATCCTGCAAGTCTTCAACCACAACGGCTCGCTCCTGTTTGTGGTTCTTGGCAGTCCAGTGGTCGTTGAGATCGTCCAAGACCTCGACACCGCCATCGATATTGTTAAGAGCCTTGCCGAAGACACCGGTCCTGCCGAGTGCCTTGACAGGATCCATCAGTCTGGATGTCAAACTGCATTTACGTTAGCATTAGAGTTTTAGAAATCACTCAGCAAGTTACTCACATATTCTCCAACCAGACCAATCTGGGGTAGGCAATAGGAATGCCCAAAAGCACCAGAAGATGTTCGACCTGTCCGCGGCGGACCTCTGCGTATAGTCGGTTCATGATCTTCTCCCATGTCTTGTCAGAAATAACATCATGCTCTGTCCTCTCAGTACGGCAGTCGACTGCAAGAAGTCCAACTCTGGAACCAACAGACATGAACAGACTGCGGCCAACTTCGCCGATGTATGGACCAGGCTCTGAGCCAAGAATCCAACTTGACTCAGTGGTCTCTGTCTCAGTGGCAATGGACTGGTGCTGGAACAGCATATAATACTTGTACGCAATTGCACCAAGGCCACTGAAGACAGGTGACTTCATGTCATGATGAGGATACGATCCATATCCGTCGAAGATGTCGTGGTCATCCCACATATTAACCATAGGAATCTGCGAGTTCGCAAGGCCAAACAGGCCTTGTGAGAACCACATGCAGTACCTCTCTAGGTAGAAGGTCTCCAGCTCATCCTGCATCTCGGGAGTCAGAGCAGCAGTGTGCTTATGAACAGGGTTGCGCATCCGAAGCCACTCCTTGAAAAGGCTGCATTCTTCCGACACGCAGTCGTTGTAGACCTGGTCACCGCCACCAATCATGAGATGGAAAGGTCGTGTCTGGTGGTTGTTCAACACATCGCGCCACATGGGATCAGGGCCGCTAAGCTCGTCGGGCTTGACGCTCATGCTGAAACCGTTACAGCTGTGGAACATCATGTTCATAGTGTCGCCCTGAGCGGGGACCCAGAAGCCTGTGGCTGGTCCGCGGTTGATTCGATACGCAATACGCTGCTGCTTCTCACGGAGCTCAACTTCGATGTTGAAGCGCCAGAAAGTGCATCCACGCTCAGTGTGTAGCCTAGAGCCCCTCACATCTTTGTATTTCTGGACCTTCTCGCCATCGATGCCGATACGCTTTCGACGGCTGGCAAAGGACCCAGGCAGATCAATTGGGCCGTTGGGGCCTGATTGATGCGGAGTGCTGCGAGTCTGCTCGAACAGTCCAGCATCAGTCTCGTCACGCGAGAGATCCTTGGCCTCATCTATATGATCTACAGGGCGCACGTAAAGGGTTTCTCCTCTACGTCCCACCTTGGGGTGGCCCGCAATAGGGTCGACGTACTCGGGCGACAAGTCACCCTTGACGCGATGGGGAGGGGGAGGCAGCAGCTCAAGGCCTTGGACGAAAAGGCGAAGTGTGGGTGCAATATCATATGAAGAGTCAGAATCTTGGGTGACGATCATGATGCTACCACGCCACATCTCTCGTTCCACCAGAGCACCAGTTCTATCGGTTCTGCTGGGGACCTTCTCGCGCTTAATTCCGCAGTATCTCAACAGCGGGCCACACTTCATGAAGAGTGCAGGCTTAAAGCGAGTAGGGGCTGAGGGGTTGTGTCAGTTGACTTCGGATCGACGATGAAATAACAACAAACTTACACTGCTCATTGTATTCACCATCAAAGGCCTCAGCTTTTCGTGGCCGTGCCGCGTAGCCCTTGCTCTTATCCTGCTCCCACCAAGCCTGGTGTGTGTCTGGCTCAGGAACGTGACCATCCTGGAGATCCAAGAAGTTTCCAGATAAGCTACCGACGGTACCTTTCTTCCATTCGTCAAGCCATTGAGGTGGCTGATACAGACCATCCCCAGGAACCATGTCCTCCGGGCGCTTAAAGACCATGTTCGAGATATGATGCGAGTCAGAACTTGCAGAAGAAAAGCTATCTGCTCTCTCGGCCTTTCTGCGAACAGCGGCCTGGTTCTGAGCGTGAGATCCATCATCGGCTTCCTTCCTACCAAGGAGTCTAGTGCCAATGGATTTGCCACGAGTAGGGGGAGGAGGAATGAACTCATCCTCGTCAGCATACTGAACCCGAGGGACGGGCTCGGTAACACGCCTCCTGATGCCCTGGCTATCGCCAGGCATAGGCATTTGTTGTTGACGCCCAGGGACAAAGTCGACTGATGGTCTTCGTGCATCACCTGTTAGTGGTGGATCGGGGGGTAGCTCTTTATCGCGGGTAAAGCGATCATTGAGTTCTTGGGTAATCTGCCGGGTGTTTTGTTGCGTATTCTGCTGTGTATTCTGTCGAATAGGAAGTAGGTCATCTTGATCATCATAGTAATAGTCATCATCATCAAACTGTTGTTGCTGGGGTTTCATCGCCGAAGCCATAGGCGCAGGGCGCCTCTCTGAGACCACACGGCGAGGAGCATACTGGGGGTAATCGACTGGCGGGGGCTTCTTGAGCTTGTTGCTGCCACTTCTGGTCAAAGAAAATCCCCCACTCTGGGGGACTGGCTGAGCTGGCTCTCTCGTCGTGGTCTGTTCAGGAAGCTGTACGTTATCTCGAGCTGCTCTCTCACGGAAGCTCAAGTTGCGCTGAGGGATGCCAGAAGATGGCTCAACATGCCTTGGAATGGCAGATTGAGGATCCATGCGCCGAGGCATAGGCTCCATGTCGTCTGGTTCCATCATTGCGCCTGAGGCGTAGTACTGCTCTGCTTCTTGGGGATGCGCCACCGACACGCGGCGACGGTGTGAGCCTCCCCTCTTCACCGTAACTTGTGGGGGTAATTCTTGGTAAACATCTGTTGGCGCCTCGTTTTGTGCGTTCTGTGGGATATCTCGGTAGGTGTCTTGTGGGACATCGCGAGGTACGTCTCTCTGGGTATCTCTGGGGTATTCTCGTGACACATCTCGGGAAACATCTCGGGACACATCTCTTTGCGCTGAAGGTTGCGCACCTGAAAAGAAAGCTGTATTGCCCGACGGACGTCTCTCACCATGGGTGATGGAGGGTTTCCGTTCATGAGACCGCACTTGCTGGCCTGCAGGCTGCTTTCCAGCTTTCAATGCCTGTCGTTCTCTTGCGCGTCGTTCAGCGGCTTCAACTCGGGCGCGTTTTTCCTCCTTGGTCATGCTGTCGAGCGTCAGCTCAAGCCTTTGGAGGGGTGATCGGTCGTTTGCGAACGCTTTGCGACGGTCTGAGGACCCGCCTGTTGTTTGCCTCCTCGACAATGGATCGAATGCGCTGGCGCCTGAGCCTCGTCTTGAGAAATCTTCTTGGCCTTGGTCGGGTCTCTGACCTCCGGTCCTCTCAGAGGACCTTTGGTATTGATCGTCTTCCATATCGCCTTCTTGTGGGTTAGGATTGCGAGGTGCGGTTGTATCTGAGGCGGTGTAGGTGTAAGGAAGCCCGCCGTTACCGTATGGATGACGATAGCTCACAGGAGGACCACGAGGAACTTCTGGAGCAGGCGGAGGAGGCGACAATGGCTCGTCGTTGTCGTACTCTTCTTGCTGTCGGCTCAGTTGGGGTGGTCTGGAAGCCTCAGCAGCATGTACGTCTCGTCTGTAAGAAGATGGTCTTGGAGCTAGACCTTGGGGAGCGAAATTAGAAGTGGTTGGAGAATCATAGGGACTAAAGGTAGATTCAGTAGGAGCCTCGGTGACTTGAGTTTGTAAAGAACCACGATTCGATCTGCGAACTGGGGCAGCGTCGAGCGAAGATCTACGGTCAGCATTATAGGCATAGTCGTCCGACTCAGACCTGCGGCGGGTATGGCCCGCAGCGACCTTGGGCCCAGGTAACTGGCCCCAGTATGGCGTCGACATCTGAGGCTGACAGTTGATCCTCGGGGCGGTGTGATTGGACAAGCGCGTTAGAGGCGAAAAAAAGAGACGGAAAAGATGGATGTCAGGCGTTGAATCGCGCGTTAGGTACTGTACGTTGGAGCGGGAGGCGGGTAAAAGATGAGAGGCTGAAGCGAACGTAGCGAAGCTTTGATTTTTGGGCTGTTCAGGCGCTAGCAATTCAGTGGAAGGCCCGCGTCAATGGAGTTGTAGCGGGGCGCTGAGTCTAGTCTAGGGCTCATGCGAGCTGCCGGACTAGACAATGCTTTGCAGAATTGGTGTTGTTTAGCTGAGGGAACGCAAAAAAAGAATTTTTCTGCAGTCTGCAGGGACCAAGAGAAAAAGTTGAGATGGCTGAGGAGGAAAGAGAAATGAGAATTCAAGGCTTTCTTGGGTCGATACGGACGATAGCAGAGCCGGGAACTGCCCTGTTCTGCTCTCTACCTTGAAGCCCAAGATGCCGCGGCGGTGCAGGGATTACACGTCCCTGGAGCTATCTAAATCCATCCAAGAGCTGTTTATACCCTGGAAGCTTCCCCATGCTCATCATGTTTCCCAGCCTCGAATGTGATCGTTGGTCTGGTTGAGGTAAGCTTGGGGGTTGATATCTCCCCAGAACACACTTTGCGCCGAGCATAGTCGCATCAGAAAATCCATAAATGGGTAGCTGAAGCTACTAGCAAGGATCGAAAACTTGATATATCTCGTCTTCCTCGTCAGGTCGAGGCTGGGGATGGCTGGGGGCGGGGTGTCACCGCGTCTCACCCTTGGAGCTCTTCCGAAGACCCAAAAAAGCGGGTGGCTGGCATCGGAGACACGGGACGGGCCCGGACAAGATAGATATCCATTGAGAGAGAATGTGAGAACAAGATAATTAGGTTTCCCAAAGGCAATTGATATCGTTGACGGTTACATGTTTGGTGGAGGGCCATAAAGTCAAACAAAAAACGCTGCTTTTTTCAATTGACTTCACTTGTCAAGTTGATGAAGTCATACAGCTAAAACGGCTGCTCCCGAATCTTAATACTTCAGGCCGTTGGCGCGCGGAAGGGCGGGATGGCCCGAATGAACTTTGTCTCATCTTGAATTGAAACTGAGAGACGATGGTAAGAGAAGTTCTCAGAATCAAACATAGTCATAACTGAGAAAGTGCGCTTGAAATCTTGGATCTGGATCGAATCTACAATTGTCAGACAATGACCGATCTACGGATACTTGCTTGGCAATTAATGTCGCAAACTCAATATAGGCTACTCAAAGGCTACACAAAGCCTTGGGCTTACGGATACACGTTGCCCAGCCTCCCTCGATTAAAGTCTCACGGCAGTTACTACATGTCGTTACCCGTTACGAATGATTGATGGATTCTCTATTGTCCCTGCAGGGTCCCTCGTGGAGTTCTCGTATTCTTCAATCTCTTGGTGTTCATGTTTCATCGCGAGCTCAAGCGTCCTAGCCCATCTGGTGGTTGGAAACTTTGCTCTTCCTGACACAGTCGCTTCCGCATTCAAATCAACCTGCAATGGAGTCCGCATCAGTACCTGAGGCAATGGTCATACTGTGTTGAGCCTTTCCAAAGCTGAAGCGTAATCTCAAGGGCGTAACAGACAATTAGCGTAACAGACAATTCTAGTTGGGGCCGAGGGTGGTGATGAGAGCCGGTCAAAATTGAGTTTCTCGTAAATTCAATGGGCTATTATATTCCCCTCGTTGCGCGTCTTCGTTTCGTAAGGTACTGTCAAGAAAGCAAGAGAGCATTTATGACAAAAATACAGGCAAACAATTCACGATGGAGATGCCAGTTGTTGTCTGTTATTAGAAGCGTCCTATTATAAGAGATCCTCGATCGGCTGCATGCTTCAGCCGGGTGCCAATTCGGTACGAGTCAGAGATGCAAGTAACGTCCCATACCTTGGACTCGGGAACAATTTTGCAGAATGAGGCCCGAAACGCCAATGCATCACAACTTGATGATCAGGGACCACATTCTACGAGGTGCCATTTCGAAAAGAAACTTCATCGAAGCTATCGCTACAGTCTGAGGAATGGCGAACATTTGTGTTTCTGCACTTTGTAGCCTGACAGATCATAACGCTGGAAGTCTGGGCAACATTGGCAGGATCTTTGGACGAACTTACCTACCTTACCTTAGGGTAAGGCAATCCTAAGCTTTAGGATCTTTAGAATAAATCATCCTAATAAGGCATCCTAAATTTAGGACTGCTCTCACAGTGGTTATACTTCTGCGGATCTGGTCCAACCTATGCAGACTTCATCACAAACGTGAGGGGTCATCACACAATTTGGGGGTCACAGATAAGCGATTGCATCTAAATGGTGTATTGGTTTGATCCTGTTTCTCCTAATCTTATCTGATCATCAGGATCAGATCCACCCGGCAGTTCGCTCCTACCCTGACGGCGACTTCCGCAACACCACAACAGATTCCACTCAACACCATCGCGGAGTCGATATCCGGACAGATATTGAGCTCAATAATCGAGGAAAATCCGCAAAAATTCAAAAATGAAGCTGATGGGCACTGAGAGACAATGCTCCCGCCAGGGCTTGAACCTGAGACCTTCGCATTACCGGATACTCGGGTTGAAGTATTAGTACGACGCTCTAACCAACTGAGCTACGGAAGCCGATCAACTGTTGCGGGTGTGATCCGCTGTTGTGATGCCGAGGCGAAAGGAACATTTAGAAACTGTTTGCTTTTGCCCAGAACCACCCTGAAGGAAACGTCAAACACTATAATGTCCACGACGTTGCCATGGTTATCTTGAAAACTTTGCAGATTGGTTGCGAGGTGTGGTATTCCTCTGAAAATCATCAATAAAGAATTAAATGGCCTCGCATTGTAATGTTCCAATGAAATCTTTATAAACTCCAAAATCCAATTATTGCAATAAACATGACAACCCCCACATAGTTACGACCACAAATATCAGGTAAATACACTACCATGGTCTCCACCATGGTTTCTCAGGCTCAGGCTCAGGCTCCGGAATCACCCATCCCTTGGCTTTCTGCCAGGTTTGTTGCCCCGAGGTGGTATAAAGAATCCACAAACAGATCAACATGATGACCATTATGACCAGGGCCGCATTGCGTGGTGCGCAATTTCTATCCCGCAGCTTCTTGATGTAGTCTGGCAAGCTGATATATACCCTGTTTTCATCGTGCTCTTCTAGCAATCCTTGGTAATGCACCGCATGCGGCTCCATCATCTTGTAGGAGTCGATGCCCTCGACATTCGCGTCCTTGGGATACGGCCGGTATTGAATGATCTCTGGAATGACTGATATCTTGACTCTGGACATGGAGCTCATTGGCCCTCTTTCAGGTCTCTGCTCTTGTAACCGCATATCATGCTGCTGAGCTGCCTCCTTCGAAGCCTGAAACGCCGGTTGGCAGGTGCTAACTTGGTTCAGTGCGTACAGTTCACCAGGTATGAGCCAGTTGATCGAGACGATGGCTGATGACATGCGAAGTCCTACGCTGAGCCAACCTGCGTACGAAATCACGTTGTGCAGTAGCTGATACAACTCCGTTTTGGAAATGGGTTTATAACCATCAAAACTGGCGGTGAACTCGTAGACGTGGAGCAGCAGAAGGTAAACCTCGGTGGTGAGCTTGTCGACCTCCTTCCAAAAGAAGTCGGGCTCCCCTCTCCTCGTCTTAAGCCAGACTCTGTTGGTATGGGCTCGGAGTTCGCTACGTTGGAAACCTCCAGGAACGTTAGTGGCGCTGCTCCTGTATTGCATTACATTACATACCTTCTGTCATGATGAGTGCGACATCGGAATTGCGCAGTGTCTCATCATGCTTGGAGCTGGCTCCAAACAGCAGCCGTGAAAAGACCCGATTGTCAAGAGCCTTGAAAATGATGGCTTGAAGGAGGTTCGCCCTCTCACCCCTATCACGAAGAAGTCTCTCCCATTTCCCTGCGCGTGCGTCCATATGAGCTACAAGCTCAACATATCTGATGAATTCTTCCCGATAGTCTCTTAGCCACGGGGACGTTCGAGGAGCCTGATGTTCCTTTTTGGGGGAGAACGCCGATAACACAATAGTACAGATCTCAGCACCAAGACGTCTGAAGTGGTATTCGTAAAAATTGCTTGGTAATTCCATGTCTGAACAAAATGGCGCAAAGTCAAGACTGCGGCGTACAGGACTAAATGACCTGAGCTCCCGCATTATGTACATAGTATAACAAAGAACAGAAACGGGTTGAGGTAAAACGTTG
This sequence comes from Fusarium subglutinans, assembly GCF_013396075.1. Taxonomy (NCBI): domain Eukaryota; kingdom Fungi; phylum Ascomycota; class Sordariomycetes; order Hypocreales; family Nectriaceae; genus Fusarium; species Fusarium subglutinans. The sequence continues at coordinate 85,760 of NW_023502100.1, read as the reverse complement.
AGAAGGAATGTAGAAAGAAACAGCTGACCCAGCAGAGTGTAAGAGATGATAAACAATTAAACAAAAGAGTGTGCAAATGAAGGACAGAACGAACAAAACAAGAGTTGATGTTGGGTATTTATCGAAAAGATGATGATCTGAAAGACGACGAAGAGCTTGATCCTCCAGGAAGGGCAGCTAGAAAGGTGAAGCCCGAGCTGATTGTTAGAAGAGAACTACTTCGAGTCTTGCCCTTGGGGGCATTGTCCTTTGTCTTGCAAGCATCTTTCTCAAAGGATGTGGCTACTGTCTCTGGCTCCATGATGGTAACTTAAGTTGGTAGTAGATTGTGTGATTGAGGTTTTGGACACAGTAAAAGAAGAGGCACAAAGAGTTGGGTTGAGAGGGTGTGTTGGTGAGGGGAACTCCTTTGTCTTTGATGGGACAGACGGACTTGTTATAAGTTGGTGCATCTATATATGGATATCAGGTCGACCATGAACGAAAAGGCCCGGCATGTCAACCCTGGTCAGCCCACGGTTGATCGCACAGGTCTCGGATGATAGCTCATGAGCATGAGGGGCTCGCAGACACACCAAGGGACCCGTGGGGTCGCGATGGTGGGATGAGATCGAGGTTGTGAGGCGCGTTCACATTCCAGAGTGGCATAGCCAGTACCTGCACTCCTGCAGGACCACCTAGCGCGTCTCTGGCGATCATTTGGGACAAGACCATGGTGTAGAGTACGTAATGAAGCGGGTGCACACCAGTTGTCAGTCCCTTTGTGGGACGAGGAGTATTCACAAAGGCCAATGAAGTTGGGAAACGTCAAAGGGAAATCCCGCTCCATCAGCCCAAGATCGACTGTGAATGGTGAACGTGGTTCAAGGTGGGTGACTATTGAGGCTTAATTGTAGCTGTGGATGATCGTTGGCGCCTCGAACGCCTCGCTTCAAGGGAGAAGTGACGCAGCAATGTCAAAGTTGGTACAAGTTGGCCAGAGCAGAGCTTCTGACTGGACGAATACGCTTGTGTGAAACCGCCTTTGCCGTTTATATCTGACTGTGTTGTTCCTTTGTCCTTGATCTTTTAGCCCCATGTGTCTTACTCGAATGCGGCTGTTGGCACACTTGACCAGGGTGAGAGAAATGTCAAGATCCCAGCCTACACAAGCAATGGTGCGAGGGTCGAACGGCTCCAAAATGCATAGATGTTTGTGGTTGAACCGTTTGAGGTGGAGGCATGAATGGGGTCATGGAGTTGAATTGATAACCCGAATTCATCCATGCCAGGAGATCATACCAAGTATGACAGCGCATTATATTGTTCGACAAGCCAATGACATATCAGCAAGGCCTTTGTGAGCCTTTAAAAGCTTATAGGCTCACTTTCAAGAGCAAATGTACACTGTTTTCCACATTGGATATGCGCGTGACTGAAAACACTGCGTCATATGCAGTTGAGTTGCATTAAACTCTCGAGGCCTGATAGACGCTAGTTGACAGTCAGGTTCATACCAGCTCGATTTGTGGATATGTTGCTTGAATGCCATTGCAAAGTATTGTTGAAACACTAACCAAGAGAGGGTATTTTCTGCTGAGAAATACCCTTGGCAATATCGGTTTCCCCTCTTGTCCTTGGCATAAAGATATCCTAATGTTAGCTTCCCATAGTTGATAAACTTACTAGGACCGTGGAAGCAAATCATTAACCCTAGGAGCATGGGTCGGATATAGATACAAAGCTGGGACAAAGAGGGACCTTGCTTGGCACGTGAGGCCCATGTTGAAACAAGAGAAGGGTTATTAATGATACCTGCGGCTTCATTGTAGCCCTGTCATTGTCCCTTGCAAATTAATGCGAATACCTGGCTATTAAGGAGTTGAATAGGAAATATGAGGTTCGTTTGACTTGTGAAACGTTAGAGGACGAAGCAAGCCAGAGGCAAAACATGCGGCCTCATAATTCAGGCATAAGTCAGGTACCTTAAGGCACTGCCCGTAACCACCTCAGTGCGCTTGCCAAACTCAAAGTTAAGCAGTTTTAGGTCAGCACCCAAGAATTTTTGCGCCTCGCGACACAAACTTGAACAGGCGCATTTCGCACTTTCCGACAACTTCAAATTCGACTATTACTCCTTCTCACTCTACCGCTATTCGCGACTCTTGCCTGGTGCAAAGTTGCAGACAAACTCCACGAAAGGAAGGAATTGCTTTGAAATTTGAGCATTCATTTTCATTGCTTCTGGCCCCACTTCTGAATCTCTTGCTTCCACTTCTTTTGCCTCTACTTTATCGACTCTGCCCCGCGATCTTTCATCCGCGAAACCCTTCAACTTCCACCACGACTCTGCAAACAGAAAACCAACAAAATGGCCGCCGCTATAGCTGACACCCCCAAGATGGACGAGCAGGTCGACCTCACCACCATCCCTGTCGACCCTGCTGGCAAGGAGGATTCGTTCGATGTCAAGGATGACGACAAGCCTGTCACCGTTTTCCACGACAAGGACAACTTCAACGTGAAGCACCCTCTTCAGAACAAGTGGACTCTCTGGTTCACAAAGCCTCCGAGTGGCAAGGTACGAAACGACATACTTTTACTGCCGAACTCGGATACTAATACTGGTGATAGGGCGACAACTGGAACGATCTCCTTAAGGAAGTTATCACCTTCGACTCCGTTGAGGAATTTTGGGGCGTTTACGTGAGTTACCACACTGACCTCAAATCTTCCTCGTGCTAAATTTTTAGAATAATGTCGCACCCGTTTCCGAGCTTTCCCTCAAGTCCGACTACCACCTTTTCAAGGCCGGCGTTCGCCCTGAGTGGGAGGACCCCCAGAACAAGCATGGCGGCAAGTGGTCTTACCAGTACAAGGATAAGCGAAACATTGATGTCGACCGTCTCTGGCTCCAAGTCATGATGGCCGCTATTGGCGAGACCCTCGAGGACGAGGACGATGGCGAGGTCATGGGTGTAGTTGTCAACGTTCGAAAGGCCTTCTTCCGAATTGGTGTCTGGACTCGTACCATCGGAAAGAGCATTCCCGGTCGAGGTGAGGGCGATGTCGCTGGTGGTAAGGGCCGTAGTAGTGAGAAGGGTAAGGAGATTCTCCTGTCTATCGGCCGCAGGTTCAAGGAAGTTCTTGAGCTGCCTGCCTCAGAGCAGGTTGAGTTCTCTGGACACACCGACAGTGCCCACTCGGGCAGCACACGAGCCAAGGCTAAGCACGTTGTTTAAACGTGTGGGGATTTACGCAGAGGCACGACGTTGATTTAGCACGATATCCGATAATGACCATCCCACGTTTCTGAACCTGACGCCGTTCATCTGGCGATTCACGAGAGGTCGACGAGTTGTTGAAGCAGAAGCGGGACAGCAAGGATTGAGCGGCGACTGGCTTGAACCCGGATATGTAAACCGCTCAGTCAGCCTGGGTACGATTTATCCTTAATTTCATTTGGCTCAATGTTCTATTGGCGTTGCTTGGAGGGCTGTTTCCCAAGTGGCATCCACGAAGTATGAAAAGGGACACCCAAGGAGGGGAAAGGAAAATAGATTTTAGTACTTTCGAACAACTGTAATCAGTTGCTTCACATGAATACTTGCTAGGCATACTCAATTACTACCAACTTGCTAAAACAATGCTTGCATTTATTTGGTGAAGTGTGGCTCACTAGTGATTATCAAGCTTCATATCTTACATTTTAAATTCCCAATGGAAGTACATTGAATCAACTATCGTCCCCGCTGATATCATCGGGGAAGATGCTCCTGACCAATTGCTTCTTGTTGATCTTGCCCATAGCATTCCGGGGTATTTGATCAACAAGTCGCATAATTTGGGGAATCTTATGACTTGCCAAGCGTCCCTTGAGGGCTCTGCGCATGTCGAGTGCCGACCACTTCTTGACAATGTCTTTATCTAGAACCAGGACAGCGCCGACCTTGTGACCCCATTGCCCACTAGGCACAGCCACGACAGCTGCTTCAGCGACCTCAGGGAGGGACAGTAGCTCTCGCTCGACTTCTAGAGCGCTTACCTTTTCGCCGCCTGTCTTGATGATATCAGCGGACTTGCGTCCTTGGATGAAGTAAAGGGGGCCGTGTGTCCATGACTGGGAAGCAGTAGCGGAGGGGACTGGACGGCGGACAGCTACGTCGCCTGTCTTGAACCATTTTCCCTTCCCGTCTGAATCTTGGACGAACTCGCTCGCTGTTGCGGTTGGATTGCGCCAGTACTCGCGGAAAATGGTTGGGCCCCTCAACTGGATCTCGCCAGAGCGTTCGCGGCCTTGAGCATCAATTTCTTCTCCTTCTTTGATTATTTCACCATTGTCCACATCGACTAGACGAGCTTCAACGGACGGTAGTGGCCAGCCAACACTGGCATCTACACGATCTGAAAAGTCCAGACCGCAGCTCAGCGCCATACCGACCTCGGTCATACCGTAGCGCTCGAGGAGGACATTTCCATGGCTGAGATCCTTCCAGGCGGTTTTGATAGGTGTTGGGAGAGCGGCAGAACCAGAAATGGAGAGGCGCATGTTCTCTGGGGAGATGGCATTGCGGGCGGCTTCTTGAGTCTCTTGAGGGAGACTCTTGTATGAGGTGAGTAACCTGCTATACACTGTGGGTACGACTGTGAAGAATGTGATTTTCTCTTTCGGGGTAGAGGATTCATTGTCGAGAAAGGGCGCTGCGAAACGCTTCCATACCGCATCTGCGTTGAATGGGAACATGAACTCGATTGTTGAGCCGGCGAGAAGCGGTGTAAGGATGGCATTTACAGTTCCGTGAATATGATGAAGCGGGAGGACGTGGAGGAGATGATCCGAGGGTGAGTAGTTCCAGGCCTCAACGAGGGAGCGTGATTGCGCTGTCAAGACGGATTGGGGGAGCAGTACTCCTTTCTGAGCCGAGACTTTAGCACAGAGAACCATTGAAGCATCATGAGCAGACTTACGGGTTTATTGGTTGTTCCTGAAGTATACAACATCATACCAGCTTCACCAGCATCGGTATCGCTTAGTTGCACCTTGTCATGACTACTCCCACCTTGATGCTTCTGAAGTTCTACATGCGCCGGCTGGGTTGTGAGCTCAGTCGCAAGAACTTCCTTGGCTTTGGATGCAAACTTTGGCGAGGAGACTAGTAATGAAGCTTCACTCTGGTTGAGAATGTATTGTAGTTCTGGCGCAGGGAATGCAGGCGATAGAGGCACGGCGATAGATCGCGCAGCCATTGCGGCCAAGAGTGTTACTATACAAGCACAGGTCAATGGCCGTCGCAATGCGATATCGCGGGATTACACCATGAGCTCACCTACGTAGTCATAACTATTCTCAACCAAGAACGCAATGCGCTCGCCATTGAGGTCCTCACGACCAGCAGCTTCGGCCAGCCTGTCCCGTGCGCTACTAACATCACCTAGAAGCTCTCCATACTTGAAGGTCCGACCGGAAATGGAGTGGATAACAGCTTTCGAATCTGGATCATGTTGTGCAACAGCTTCGAAGAGCGGTAAGCGTGGTAAGGTCGAGAGCATTCTAGCAGCGGGACGGAGGGTAATGAAGGAAGCGGAGGTAATAGCAGACGGGCGCCGGATGGCGGAGGTGACGAGATGTCGGAGGAGCGACATGACGACCGAAGCGCCGGGGTTTGGCGACAAGGATTCAAGAATTAGAAGAGGCCAATCCGGAGTCTCTGCTGTGCAGACTGGAACTCTGAATGCTACGTTGAGGTGTGGTTCAACGGCGCATTTGCCGAGGCATGCACTGGGGAGGGGGGAAGAAAGGAGGAGACAGGATTTAGGGATTGACGATCCCGCTGAAGCATGAGCATGAGTTAATTGAAGAAGCGACAGCTGAATTTAGAAATGGAGTTGCGTGCGTGCGTTGTGAAGCAAAAGCTCCAACGACATGCTGTGCTAAAGTGGGTTGGCTCTTTGACGTAAATGGGGTCAAGTCTTCGGCCCACGGTCCGGACGGACGGCCGTCTTCCCCGGAGGTACGTACCCTTTAGAAGCCGCGCCGAACAGTGTTTGAGGAGCTAGCAGAAAGTAAAGGTGCACATCTTGTGAGGGGAGAGAGTGAAAAGGGATTTGAAGGTGAAGCCAATAAGCAGCGCCTCTTTTGCTTACGGACGAGTATCGGCAGCTAGAGATGCGTCCGCGTGTGCTTTTAGCTGGGAGGCTTATTAAGGAACCGTTCGACTGCAATGCAACACAAGCGTTGTACATGTACGTACGTAGGTACGTATGTATCCGTCCTGGCCCAACAGTTGAGATGAAAGTACAGCACAGTACTTCTTCCTGTCCTGAGACCTGAGTCGAGTGGGAGACAGGGAAGACACTGACTGGTTTGTTGTGCTGGGCCGTTATGGTTGAACGCTGGCCTCATCAACAACTCACAGGTCAAAGACGAATACGTGAATGAGTGGAGGCATATTTGACATCTTTTCTTCTTTTTCTTGTCTCTAAATAAACCCCGGACCTTAACTTTTAACGCTACCTAACGTTGACTACCTTACCTATGTATGGGGCCATCCACGAGACCGCTATCGCATCGCACCAGATCCCGCCTGTTTGGGCCCGTACCTACAGCAAAGCTCCAACAGCTCCAGTGACGAGATCCACTGTGTATGCTGTCAAGTCTGCAGCCGGGGTGTGTGGTATGTATATGTCATTGGGATGTATAGTAACGCTGCTAGTCTAGTAGGTAGGTTTGATGGTCTACCATGAGTAAAATGTTGACTCTCTTGCTTTGTCGTGGCATTCTACCATTTGCAATGATCAGACTGGTCAGATAAGCAAGCAAGAGAAAAGAGAGAGAGAGAGAGAGAGAGAGAGAGAGAGAGAGAGAGAGAGAGAGTCACGGAGAGACATACACACATAGAAAAGAGAGGGAACAGGGGTTCGTAGTTCGTAACCCTTGTTCCTGGCTTCACCGCTCTAGAAGCCAGGCGGTCAGGGCCAGCCGACGCCCGACCCAACCGTCTGGACGGACACGCAGATTGGCGGCTGATCATTTGCTAAAAAGAGGCTTTCAGGGGTGTAGCACTGTAGGGATGTGATGCGATGTGATGGATCGAAAAACTTGTCCGCCACTTTGGCTCATGGAAAGACGGTAAAAATGCAATTATGTACAGTACCAGATGAGATGCCCCGCGCTTTTCACGGTACAGTAGAAGGAATAACGAACATGTTTAGAAGGGCCTGTATGTACCTACCTTACAGTACCTACCTTACCTTAGATTAGTACCTACTGTACTGTACATACATGTCTCTGTGACCTTAGTTGGTGGCTTTTTTGTCTTTGCTTGCTTCTGCTTGCTTGCTTGTTCCTTTTTGCTTGTTGTTTCCTACACCGACTTCACACCGAAACGGGATAACGGCTCCCTGAGTTGTCAATTTCACAAATCACAATCAGCGTATGCGTTTTTGTTTTTTTCACGAAAGACCTAGTTAACGTGTTCCGCCACTTTTAGATACCTGCTTCAGAATGTACTGTACTGTACATGCCTAGTCCAAGCTTCTTTAGATCCCATATCCTGAAACGTATATCAGTTTGTCCTGTCCCGCCTCTCCCAACTTGTATTTCCAACCTTTCACTTCCCGTCCCGTCTCGTCTGCAAAGTCTCTTGTTTGCTATTTTTCTCGCTTTTGACTTCCTGTTTCTGCTTTCAGTTGTCACGTCACGTCACAGTCACAGTGTGCTCAGCCAGGTTGTGGTTATTTTGGGGGCAGCGATAGCCAGAGCCAGAGCCAGACCGATAACCTAAAGCTTAAAGAGGCGGACAAACCGACAACTCGGGAACCTCATTAAAAAAACCTACTTCACCTCCCTCACAAGCTCCCACCAGCCAAAGGCCAACCAGAGCCTTTCGTCTTGCCCTGTCGATCCATTACCGCTCCACTTGGGATCCCGACAAGAAAGATTCTATTCTTATATCGCCCGCGAATTCCGAGTTGGCCTCGACTCAATTCGTTTTTTAAATAGTCGCATCTGTATCGCCTCTGTCGACACTGTCTAGTTCCAGTCGACATTGCGCAATTTGTACCTGGACGTCGCTACGTTCTTCTATTCTCAGACCGCCATACCTCATGTTTCGACGATACGCGCTCGGCTTTTCGAGCGTCCAGCGACAGCTCTCAACCATGAGCAACTCTAGCACTCCTGTTGAGGATCTTATTCGAGCAAAGGTGATTTCTCAGTGCGCACATTCGAAGAAACCACCCACTGACTGACTATTGCCTTTAGATCACCGCAGCCTTCAACCCCCAAACTCTCGAGATCTACAATGACTCTCATCTTCACTCCCACCACAAGGCCATGGAACACACTACCTCTAGCGAGACACACTTTCGGTAAGAATTGCGCTCTTTGTCACCGTCAACCGACTTTTGTGCAACCTCCTTTTCTCATCTCATCTCAATTTGGAATCATATCATGTCGCCTCATCTCATCTCATCTCATCTCATCCCATCCCATCCCGCGTGACACTCTTGTCATGCAATGCAGTCTCTTGTACCCCATACTCACTCACACCCTTCCTCACTCACCCACACCGTTCTTCTGCACATACCCCGGTCAACCCAGCTTCGCAATCAAGATGCAATGCATACTAACACGTGACAGCGTGGTCATAACCTCCGACGCTTTCAACTCCAAGATGCAGCCTGCCCGTCACCGCATGGTCTACGCCCTTCTCCGCGATGAGATGGCCCAGGAGAACGGCATCCACGCCCTTCAGCTGCGCACCATGACTCCCGAGGAAGAAGCCCGCCAAAGGAAGAAGAAGGAAGACGAAGCCGCTGCCCGTGCCGCCCGAGCTGAAGCTGAGGAAGAGTGAAAACATCGCTCTCTTCGCCGGCTCAAAAGAAAAGACACGAAAACAAATCAAAATCATAATGACCGCTAATGACAGGATGACGACTTCAAGGCTTAATAACACCGGGATTTCTTTTTTTTACCCCTACTCTCAGCAAAACCAAAAACATCACCAATTTGGGATCAGCAGAAAAAGAAAAGGCACAAAGGCGAAAAAGACCAACGTCGAAAAGGGATGGGCAGCGAGAGTAGTTCGTGCCACGGAGTGAAGACACAAACAAAATTGATTGGGACCAAAAAATTGAAACAAGATTGTATGATACCCCCCTTCGTGGAAATGAGACGACGACTGGCAGTGGGGGCGCAGATAAAATCTTGTTCTTGTTACACGGAATGATGGGAGAAATGAAGTTGAGTATCTTGACGAGGAAAGGCAACTGGACACCAAGGACTCTATTTCTTTTCTAATACTTCTCTCATCTTCTGCATCATCGCCATGCTGTCAGTTGATTAATCAAGCCAGGTTCTCAGTCGAACCAGCTACTTAGCTTACCATAGATATGTTGCCCACGCACAATAGACTGTTCTTTCCGCCACCGAATCAATCTCCTTTCATACAATTGAGTCTATGGACCTTTCATGGCCTGTAATACTTGATGATATAATAATATACAATGATGGGGATGTTGCTGACGGCATTTCTGCAGATTCAACAACAATTTTGGGTATCAAATATAATAAAAAACAAACGCCTTAGCCTCTCCGAAAGTTTCGATCGTCAACATGACTATCGCTTGATCTCGATCCTTGCGCCTTTCCCGATCCACGATTCTATTCAAACCGGCCACTGCTGCTTCGACGATCTTGCGACCCTGTCCCTTTCGATTTTCTGAAATGCTCTCGAAGCTTTTCAAGATCTTTTGCCGAGCGTTTCTTTGGTGTTGCCTTCCGTAGGTCCTCGGACATTCTTTTGAAATACTGTGCAGGTCGAGGTGCCGTCGACTTGATTGCTGAGCCTCCTATAGTAGATGGTGGTAACATTGAGGTTTGTGGCATTTGGGGTGAGGTGGGCGGAGGAGGCTGAGTCAAGATCTCTTGAACTCGTGAGGACTGAACAGGCCTTCTCTCGGAAACAGGGCTCCGTCGTCTGATGTTCGCTTGTACAGGAGTGATGGGCTTCGCTGTTGGCACAGGCTTCGAGACTATATCCAAATCATTCGTTGATGCCAATGATGGCCTTCCTTTGCTGGAAGTTGAAGGAGGCGCAGACGGAATCTCAGGGAGGTCGATTTCCATATCGTCCTCGATGGTTGCAATTGGCTGTGGTGACTCAACGCTTTCCCTCTCTGAAGAATGTTGAGATGGTGGGGAAACCGAACGCTGGCTGTCGTCCTCATCGAATCCACCTTCGTCTTCTGAGCTTGTATATATCATTAACTCATCACCGCCAGCATCATCTTCGCTTTTCTTGGATACTAGCTCATTCGCCCGTGCGAACTCCTCCGGGTACGACCTGAGGATATGGCTCAAGTTACCACTGTTCACAAGATATTTATTATATATCAAGGGCCCTTTTTGCTGATTGAACCACTTGATGCCAACCATAGGTTCCATACGGGAGCGTTTGACGTACTCCCCATAAGAGCACGGGTAAGCTCGGATGAATTCGTCATAGAGGCAGTCTCGAAGCTGCTTCCTTGGACGTAGGTAGTTGAGGTATACACATGCAAAAATGAAGTTGGCCTTGGTCCCGGGCAACTTGTCACCCCCGTTTTCACCGGGGTAGTCTGGATACTGCTGCACAAATGCTTCGTAGGGTTCCAGAGGAGCGCCTGGCGCTATAAGTGGCGCAGGAGCAGGAGACCTTTCTGTCATCGTTTGATCATTCACTTGCGGTTGTGAATTCGTTGCTGCTGTCGTCTTTGACGAACTCATCTGTGACGAAGCGGTCGGCTGTTGTATGGTCTTGCTCTCATCACTTGGCTTGCTCTCGTCAATACCGTCGACAACCGGACGATCCGCAGTTGATCTATGAAAGTTGGTTGAGGGAACAACTTCCTCTATACGGTCCATTGTTTCATCTTCCTTCATCTCGATTGACTCTCTGATGTCTTTGACGGACTCTTGTGTCCAGGGTATACCCGTGAATGGAATAATAGAATCGGATGATGTTGGCATGGAATCGTCCACGACTTTTGGGGGCATTATAGTCGGCGGCAGACGGTCTTTTTCGTTACAACCTTTCCTCCTCCGACCCAAACTGTCAAAATCGATTGGCTTGAACCTTAATCGACGAGTTTTCGGGCTTGCACTCCCGCGAATATTGCTTGCGGATACCGTATTCGGCACCACCGTTGGAGCTGTGTTGCTCGGTTGAGCGCATGGCGGTGTAGCCATGGTCCTGTTGGTGGAAAGCGGAGACGGTGCAATCGGTTTCGACCGCACTGCCGTTTTATTGACGGAGCCATTGTGAAGAGGCTGAGCATCGGGAATCCGTGTTTCTAAGTCGTCTTCAGTTTCCCCAGAAGAAGGTGGATTCTCAAGGATTGGGTTTGAAATCGGCCGCTGTGGGTGTCGGGAGCCTGGCCCTGGTTTTGGTGTTTCGTGGACAATGGATGACTGGGTGTTGTGGTCAACTATGGCCACCGCTATACAACCTGCGTCTTTTGAGGGAGCGCGCTCTGGCGTAGGAGGCCAGGATACAGCACGCTCAGGGGATGATTGTGGAGGTTTCGCATGGTCGGATCTAGGTGTACTCGTTATGCCATTACGTTGCCGTTTGTTGAGTGGTGATGATATGGGGCTCCGATTGTGCTTTTTCGAGATCGGAGTACGCTCTTGAATTGTGTGTTTGTTAGCAATATACGTTGCTTTCACTGTCTCAAGGACGTGTCCTGGAAGATGCGAAAGGCCGTGGGGCGTATTCTCTAGCTCGACAGCCCACGAGTCTGGTCTTTCAAGTAGTGCTCTCTGGTCAGACGGAATGTTTGTGACGCGGTTTCGGTTGAAAAGCTCCGTGATGTCCCGATCAGGGGACGATTTGGGAGACATTGGGATGCGAAAGATAGCGCACAACCGGTCACGATGTATGGATGTTACATGGGAGGCTGCGATAAAGAATCTGTGCGACGGGGCGAAGAGATCGAGAGAAGGTGTGCGGCAAGGATAGGATTTTCGAGACGTACGACGTATACTATAGATGAATGGTGGGTTTCCTTCTGCAGATAGAAAGTTTTGTGCGAGATAACAATGGACCTCTTAGAGTGAAGCTTGAGTGAAACTGTGAAATGCTTTCTCAAGAGCTAGAGGTCTATCGAATCGAAACGAAATTCAGCGCGACGCGACGGGTAATTTTGGGCCGTGTTCGCAGCCTGCGGGGCTAGGGGGGGAAAGAAAACTCAGGACCGCGATCCTAAATGATAAAAATATTTAGCTAGTAAAGCCTAAGCTTAGGATAACCTTTACTGAGTTTATTTTGACACCTCATATCAAGGTCCATTGTTTTCTTGCTCCCCGAGGCGGGGTCCCAGGTTGTAAGGTGTGGTAGGCGGCGGATGGCTCGTGCTTGATCAGCGCCAAGTCATCGGTACTCGAAGGTTTTACTCCGTAGTTTACTTGTGCTCAGAGGCTCAGATTGGTGATCTCGATACCTACTTAGACATCAACTGGAAATACGTACTCAAGATGAAGGAGGCGAGATTATAGTGATGTTATAGGGGATATTAAGCGAGCTTCAAGCAACATAGTCAACTGAGAGAGAGTAGCATATTGCTTTGGAATGGTCATCAAGACATAATCAACTCATGCCAACGGCGACTGTTCCACAACAGCAAAAAAGTAACCCAACCGAGACCTGCATGTACCGGTGACCCCCATGTCGTTAACAGTCGAGGCTAGGGGAGGAAAGAAAACCCAGCCCTTGATGGTAGATGACAAAAGTAATTAGATAGCCTAGTCTAAATTTAGTACGCCTTTCGCTGTGGTTATTTTGGCACCCTATGTCAAAGTCCAATGTTTTCTTCCTCCCCGAGGGGCCCTGGCTTCAGGCTTCGGCTGCCTTGCAAGGGTCTGACGCCATCACGCATTCAAACACCCATTTCAGATGCCCAAAGGTTGTTCTCGACGTTGGGATCTTCACCACGTACAGCAGTGATTAGCTGTGCGGGACAGCATATTCCTCCTGCGCCGCAGCATCCAGCTGATGCTCTTTCGTCATTTTGCTTCCTGTCTCTTGCCCTATCCGCCATTAGAGCCTGTCTGAACTACCTACCTTAACCTTAGCCCGCTCCGTTTTGTCTTTTCCAATACGAGAGAGACCCCAACCTTTCTTGCATTCTCGTCTATCCACAACAGCTTCACCGATCAGCGAAACCCTGAAGATCTACCTGGACTTCTCCGCACCACTCGCCGCTTCCATCCTCCATTCTCCATCCGTCAACGAAGTGCTTACCCATTCCTTTAAAGTTCGTCGGATCACCATGTTGTTGATATCTAACTCTCGAACTGTGGTTGCTGCGTTTGCTTGAGCAACTCGAAGCGGACAACCGTCACATGCATTGAGTCTTAGACTTCTAAGGTCTTTCTGTTGACGATCGCCGTGCGTCCGCATACCGACCTCCAACTTCATTACCCAAGTCGCTTCGAGTTTTTATACGCTGGGTCTGCCAGTCCATTCTCAGAATATCCACGCTCTCAACATGTCACGGCCCAGATCCGGCTCCATGGCATCGACAAGCTCTCCCATCCGTAACCGCCGCGATTCTATCAACTCGATTTCTACAGGGCAACTTGCTCATGCCCTAGACAAGATACACACATCCGCTAGCCAGTGTGATTCCCTTACCACCTTTAACGACTTCGCACCGCCCCCTGTAGCAGCACCAACCTCAGAAAACAAAGGAATAGCAGGAGACCTAGTCCAACAAGGCTTCAGTGGACTCTATAGTCGTTTGAGGGAGGCTGTAGGTGGCGGGGGCGCCTCCAAATCACCCCAGGAGCAAACATTGGGAGAAAGGTCAGAGCCTCCCTCCAAAAGAACCTCGATTGTTGCCAATCATGGCTCGAAGGCCTCCATCGGCTCGCTCAGTCGAGTCGACACCGGCGCCTCACTGTCCACTTCCTCGTCTCAGGTCATACCTAACGATGGGGCATCTACAAGTCAAAGTGGCGGCACTATCGAACCTCGACCGCAAGCACAGTCATCTAAGCCATCGAGTATCAGCCTGATGTCTAACCAGAAGTCCAACCCTACGAACCGTCAAAGCTTTTCTAAAAAAGCACCCAGCTCTATCGCTGCTGACCCTACGATCGCCCCTGTTACGGTACACAGAGATCCTAGTCATACCACCGTCCGCACTGAGGACAGTGGCGGCGTCGGATCGAGCCGAAAGAGTATCAGCAGCCGAGCAGATTTGCAAGCGCATCTAACGACGACTGAATCATCGGCTAGTCTGTACGACATGAAGGATGGTAAGCTGCCGCCCAGGTCTAAGCGTGAGGATACCTCCAGTATCGACGAAAGTATCAAAAGTCCGACAAGTCCCAGGAGTACACACCACCGTACATCTTCACTGCAGACCCGAGGTCTTCGTAGCCCTTCAGTCACCTCATCTTTACTGTCACCCGATAGTGTAAGAAGGAAGCCTGCCGTTATCGATCGAATCAGCCGGTCGAGATCCCCTGGAGGCCAAAACTCGAGAGATTCCTCACTGGACAGGGGAACCGCTGAGCCTAGCCGCGTCAGCACATCTGCTCATGATTCTGTTTGCCACGATTCCTTCTCTAATAATCCAAAACCACAAAAGATGGCTTCGGGCGATTTCAGAATTCCCGGCACTGTCACGAGTAGTGAAGAAGCCTCTGAACAGGTGAATGCACAGCTCACTCGCATGCGCAAGCAGGTTTTGAGCAAGGAATTCTGGATGAAAGATGATACTGTCAAGGAGTGTTTCCTCTGTCAGACGCCGTTCAGCGCATTCAGGAGAAAACACCATTGCAGAACCTGCGGCTGCATCTTTGATTCAAAGTGTACCACTGTAATCTCAGGCGAGAAGTTCGGTGTGCAAGGTTCGCTACGCGTTTGTAAGCGATGTCTTGAAGTAATCACCAGACGATTCGACGGAAGTGGTTCAGAGGACTCTGGGGATGAACAATCGTTCATGCCAAGATTCTTTGGCGCAAATCATGCGAAGAGCCTTAGCAACGCGAGCCAATCTAAGCCAAGAGATAACGAATCTGGAGTTGCCTCCGAGGGATCAGAAGACTCGAGACCTGTATCAAGACCTGTGACGACACCAATGATGGCTATACCTGCAACCCGCCGCCTTGGAGAATCTCGGACTGCAGCCATTCTGGAGATCGATGCGCCACAATTGAGCAGGCCAGGCTCTTCACGATCTCTTAAATCACTAAATGCAAGGCCACATTCTTCTGCAGGCCATAAACGACATCACTCCAAACATGCTGGCTTCCTAAACCGTTTTAAACCTGCACCTGAAGAGAGAGCACCTTTCAGACGTGGCATTGATGATGAGAGCGCTAAGAAGCCAAAGTTTCCTGCCTTCCACGACGATAATATCATCGACCCGGAGCTTGCCGACTACATGTCCGATGAGTCAAGTGAAGATGAACAAATGAGCCTGTTTACCACAATGACAGGCGACTTGCAACCCGGAAGCCTTGGTGACGACAAGTCAGAACTTACACCATACGTAAATGCTAATAGAAAGTATCGCCATAGGGCAGGCGAAAAGAGCATCAGCGGTATGAGCTTCGTGAGTAGAGGTGGTCTCGATGAGCTGCCTGGAAGTCTGGGCGGATATCGTCGGCCACCAAGGCGACGGAACACTAGCAATGTTAGTGGCAGTATGCATCACTTGCCATCACCACGCCCAAAGTCCGCCGTATTCAAGGGTCCTTCTCAGTCCTCAGAACTGCTCTTCTCATTGGACACACCTCATCAAAGTGCAAACCAGATCACTAGGAGTGACTCCCTGCAACACAAGAAGGCCCCTAAAGTCGAGCTCAACTCGTCCAGTTTGAGACACGTTGATAAATTGCTACACCAGCTACTAGACGATGCAGAGATTTCGAATCCCCCAGCGTGGCAAAAGGCTCTTGTTCCCATCCTGTTGCGAGCAACAGATGACGTTGACCCAGACGTCGCTAAGGGAGAAGACATGGACATTCGACACTATGTCAAGTTGAAGAGAATTCCAGGAGGCAAGCCGGGTGACACAGCCTACATCTCTGGTGTAGTTTTCACCAAGAACCTGGCCCTCAAGAGTATGCCTCGCAGGATTACCAATCCACGAGTAATGCTTGTCACTTTTCCCATTGAGTACCAACGACATCAACAGCACTTTATGAGCTTGCAACCTGTCATCGAGCAAGAAAAAGAATTTCTACGGGTTGTGGTCCAGCGAATCACGAATCTCCGCCCTCAAGTGCTTCTCGCTGAAAAGAGCATCTCCGGTGTGGCGTTGCAGTATCTGTCCGACGCAAACATTTCAGTGGCCTACAATGTTAAGCACACGGTTATTGAAGCAGTTGCACGATGTGCTGAAACAGACATTATATCGTCTCTTGACATGTTGGCGTTGCCCGTCCAGATTGGACGCTGTGCTAGCTTCGAGGTTCGGACATTCGTGAATAATGACTACCCGGGTCGCAAAAAGTCATACATCTTCTTGTCCGGTTGTACTCCTGAGCTTGGCTGCACGATTGCGCTGAGGGGTGCCAACAGCACAGTGCTCTCAAAGGTGAAGCATATTATGGAGTTTATGGTTTATGTTGTCTACAATCTGAAGCTTGAATCGAGCCTTCTGAGAGATGAGTCGATCGAACTTCCAGAAGGCGGAGATTCCATGACAAACTCTATGCAGCTCCATGGCGATAGCGCAAGATCTATGAGTGTCAATAGCGTTGACAACTCGAGAGAGGGCCCAGCTGTTGTGGTAAATCACCCGCCAGGAGATAGCGAACCTCCCTCTCAAACAACCGCGGACAGCGCTAGTATTACTGAAACCGACGACACAGGCTCATTGAACCAGTCAGGCCAGTTGACCCAAGAACGCACACGTCTCATGTCTCTTCAGGAGCAGCCCGATCCTGTTGCTGAGGATCAAGTCAGTCAAGTTCCAGACGATATCCCTATGCCGACTTACTATAGTGACATGGTGGCTAAGTACGAAACCAAGATTCTCTCTGCTTCGCCCTATGTCAAGTTCACACAACCCTACCTTTTGATGAAGACGCGCGAGCAAGAGAGAAGATTGCTCTACTTGCGTAGATTGCGTAACCACGATTACTATGAAGAAACAGACTCAGAGAAATTGGAACCTCAGAAATTCCAACTCATCAAACCCGAAATGGTCGAAGCGATTGGCCAGAAGGCGCCACGACAGATTATGGAGATCCTTCGAGCTGTTCACGATGCAGAGTACGACAAGGCTTTATACAATTATCAAACCCAAACTCGTCAGTGGGAGACCTACATCCAGGGCAATCTCGATCTCTTCGATCCGTACTCTCATCAGAACATTGTCGTCCTCTACTCTGTTGTCTGCACGGAGACGAAGATTCCATGTACTGAGCCTTCTTTGGTCGCCATCAACTTTTACGATGAGCAGCATATTGACACTGGTATGGATCCTGATTGCACCTTGGGTCAGTACGTTGAAGATCTTGCCTACACAATGAACCAAGTCTGTACTTCCAATGGTTGCGAACGCAGGATGCTGGAACACCATAGGACCTATGTGCATGACCAATTTCGAATCACAGTTTTTGTTGAGAATTTGCCAAACAACTCTGCTTTGGCAGACTATGATGGCATTACAATGTGGACTTATTGCAAGATTTGTAAGAAGGATACCGAAGAGAGACCTATGTCGGAAGCCACCTACAAATACTCATTCGGCAAATACTTGGAGCTTCTCTTCTGGGGCCGGGGACTGAAGATGAAAGGCATGCATGAATGTCCCCATGACCACCACCGGGACCACGTTCGGTATTTCAGTCTTGAAGATGCAAGAATTCGCATTCATTGGGATCCCATCGATCTATTGGAAATCGTTGTGCCACGAGCAAGAATCACCTGGAAAGTAACCAATGATTTGAAGCTTAAGAATGAGATCTTTGTCAGAATGGAAGAAAGATGGGCCAAGTTCATGGCCTCAGTCAGATCGAGGCTAATGTGTATCAGAATTGACAGTGTCTTGCCCGATAAGGCGGACCTGTGCAAATCTGAAGTCGATCGATTGACTGCTAAAGCCAAAGAGGATCTCCCAACCATCGTCAAGAGGCTGCAAGATATTTACGTCAACTCGAAGTACTACGAAGTGGTTCCTTTCAACAGTATCGTCCGAGAGATGCTCGAGAAAGCTGGGGAATGGGATCAAGCATTTACCAAATTTGAAGCTGATTTCCTCAGCGACAAGGATATGCGCCAGTTAACCATCATGCAGTTGAAGAAGATGTTCACAGACAACGAGTCAAAGGAGTCGCTAGTGTCTAACGAAGGTACGCCTTCAACGGTTGATAGCGAAGAGCGGCCGTCTCAAACTTTTACGGAGGAAGAAGG
Source organism: Fusarium subglutinans (assembly GCF_013396075.1). Lineage (NCBI taxonomy): Eukaryota > Fungi > Ascomycota > Sordariomycetes > Hypocreales > Nectriaceae > Fusarium > Fusarium subglutinans. Next base: position 67,365 of record NW_023502100.1, on the reverse strand, counting down.
GAAGAGCACTCAACCAACGGACTACACCGACAACACCAGTATGGAGGCTAGTGTCGCTTCATCAAAACCTGTCGATGATAAGGACGTTCCCGATGAAGATGGTAAAGTTGAGATCCCTGCAGAAGGAGCCATTGAAAGAGTCGAACCATTGGATCTGGCGCGCAGCCCCTCAACACCAACTCATCCTCCTCCTGAGCTTTCTCAAGGCGACGAGGCACCGGAAGCCCAAGAAGCCCATAATCAAGACAATCAAGAGACTCCCATTGCCGACCCTGAACAAACACCAAAGGCATCGGGCGGGGCTTTCGACTTGGTGCCCCTTGAACCTACTAAGATCACTGAAAAAAATGAGGCAAATGAGCGCGCTGAACCTGGAGCAGAGTCTACCGAGCCCACCGAGCCATTGCCATCTCCTCTTGAAGCACTACCTTCGCCCGCTCCATCACTATCAGATAGAATTGACCAGGTGAGGCGAGAACAGGGCTATCAAGCAGGTCCATCTGCGATCCCTACTCCCACAAACGAGCGTGGACCTTCTCGTAAGTCTGGGCAAGCGGTCTCGCCTCCAATGGTTAGAGCAACATCCCACCCCGTTCGTACACTGTCTAGAACTCAGTCAGGGATCGGCAAGGGTCTTGGCATCAAGGAAACTAAGACAAATCCTCCTGACAGCACGGGGTCCGAGTCAACAACCGAGGGGTCGATCAGAGTGGATAAGAAGCTCTCAGATCGCCTAGGATTGAGAAATCTGAAGGATAGAGGCAAAGCGACTGCGTCAGGAATTCCGCGATTCGTGCATAAGAAGAGAGAGTCGAAGGTTTCCACACTGGCGAGACACTTTGAGCAGCTCAGTCGCGAATTCGAGAAAGAGCGTATTCGGGACCGCAAGAAGCGCGCTGCGAGCATGCGCCAACCTCGAGCCATGCTTCCGAGAACAACCACAAAAGCAATCGTTGAGGTATACGACGATGTGAACGACGCTTTTGACGAACCAAGCCCTCCATCGGAGAGTATTGCTGAACGCGAAGCCAGTAAACGCGCTGGCAGCATTGCTTCACGAAGGTCGGATTCGCATCATAAGCCAGAGTCAGTAATTGAGCCATTGACTCCTGCTGAGCCACCTGCGAGCATAGAGGAACAACAGCACGGAAACCCAAGCCAACAAGTGGGAGGTGAAGAGCCATGTCAAGAGCGCGGAGACAAGGTAGATCATGGAGAAGGAGAAGATGTAACGGAGAAGGAAGAAAAGGAAGAGAATGACGACCACACCATTGCAAATACCAGCCAGACATTCTCAGATGACGAAGAACGTACCACTGATCTCGAACACTCGGTGCCAGATGAGTACTTGCACGACATCAAAGAGATTGCTGACTCCGTTGATGCAAGTGACATTCCACTGGAATTGCCCAAGCACCAAAAGACCAGCTTGATGAAGTATCTCACCAACTTCTGGGCTGAACGAGGTGCAAGCGGCTGGCACCAACTCGAATATCCGGTCAATCCCAGCGACCATATTTTTGTTGATTCGGACATCATCGTGCGAGAGGATGAGCCAAGCTCAGTCATTGCACTCGCTCTCAACAGTGACGATTACAAAGGCAAGCTGGCGAACATTCGACGAGAAGCACAGGAGGTTATGCAGCGCGAAGTTGAGGGCGGCGGGGATACCGAGCCCAAGTCACTGCCTTCTGATGGTACCGACTGGATGGTGTCAGAAACGGACATGGAAAAGAGTCTTCTTCGCGTCACAGGGACCCATCTTAAGTACCAATTCCGAGAAGGCTCTGCTACCATGACCTGCAAGATCTTCTATGCAGAGCAGTTCGATGCGCTCAGGAGGAAGTGCGGTGTCGCAGAACGGATTGTCGAGTCTCTTTCGCGATGCCTGAAGTGGGATTCGAAGGGAGGCAAGACCAAGTCCGTTTTCTTGAAGACGTTGGATGATCGCCTTGTTCTCAAGGTAAGTTTGTGTAGATTCTCGCTTCGGGCCAAGATCAACTAACAATCCCCAGTCACTCTCACCTATCGAGACTTCGGCCTTCCTGCGATTTGCGCCTGGATACTTCAACATTATGGCCGAGGCACTGTTTCATGACCTCCCATCTGTCATCGCAAAGATGTTGGGCTTCTTCCAGGTGTTCATCAAGAACCCTGCAACAGGAACTGACATCAAGCTGGATCTCCTTATCACTGAAAACCTCTTTTATGACCGGTCAGCAACAAGAATCTTTGACCTCAAAGGTTCAATGCGAAATCGTAAGATCCAGTCAACGGGAGAACAAAATGAGGTTCTGCTTGACGAAAACATGGTTGAGTACATTTACGAGTCACCCCTCTTTGCACGAGAGCACTCCAAGAAGCTCTTGCGCGCTTCCGTCTGGAACGATACATTGTTTTTGGCAAGACAGAATGTAATGGACTATTCACTCATGATTGCCGTTGACGAAGCTCGCAAGGAACTCGTGGTTGGCATCATTGATTGTATCCGGACCTACACTTGGGACAAGAAGCTCGAGAGTTGGATCAAGGACCGTGGATTCGCAGGTGGTGGTCGCAATCGACCTACCGTAACCAGTCCCAAGGAATACAAGTCCCGTTTCCGAGAGGCAATGGCCAGGTATGTACAAGGAAGGATGGGTATAGGTGTTCGTATACTGACTTACTTGTGATCAAGGTACATCTTGCAAGCGCCCAACTGCTGGCATCTATTCAACAACCCTCAGTATCCGCATTACTATGGGCGCGCTAGGTTCGAAGAGCCCGAGTTGCTCCGCTGAGCGTACGAGTTGTTTTTTATGTGTGATGCGAATGAGATAAACGAAGACAAAGACGCATGTTTCGCAACGGCCGGCATAAACGTAAAAGAATTGTGTTTTTGTTATATGTATAAGCAAGCATCAGCGTTGTTATAGGGATCATTTACCAGAGCAGTCATTCAAGGGGACAGGGAAAGGATGGTCTTGCTTACAACTCAGGAGGCTTTGCATGATGTGGATAATACAAGACATGCATAAATCAATAGAGTATGGCTACTGTCGTATGCCCCTTGTGAAATGTTGAGTTCAATGGCTGTCAACCTCGGTAGATAGCTCGAGTGATGATGTCGGCTTGGACCCCACTGTGTACTAAGATAGGTTCAGGGCGTCGTCTCAGACCTATAGCACCTGTAAGCCACTGAAACCTGTCATATCAGGCCCTAGGAGGGAGCTCAGCTCAGCTCAGCTCAGCTCCGTCCGTCATCTCATCCACTTCCTAGTCTCATACCCAAAGTGCACTCGATTTTGACATCAACAACAACCAAGACATAAGATAATGTCGATTGACCTGAATTGGGAGACCCTCACTAGCGGTCCCGATGGCGACGCCCTCGCTGAGCGCATACGGGAATTCGTCCACGAGAAATTCCAGACAGTTCCGTTACCAAAATTCATTCGCTCAGTAAATGTCCACGGTTTCGACTTTGGTACCATTCCTCCACAGCTTGAGCTCAAGGACATTACAGATCCTCTACCTGATTTCTACGAAGAGGATTTGGACGATGATGAAGAGGACAGCGAAGAAGAGCCATCGCCTCCTCCTCCTCCCCCAGAGCCAACAAGGATGAGGCCAGGGCCTACACCGTGGGGAGGTTCAACGAGGAGAGGTGGTGGGTTGAGAAGCGAGGTATTGAGGAATGAGATGATGGGTCATGATCTGGGAAGTCCGTTCCTGGGAACTTCAACTCCAGGAATCCTAGGAGGATCGGGATTGGGTTATTTCCAGAGTCATCTTGGAACAGGCACACATACACCTTTGGCCGCTGTTGCAAGTGCGCATCATACTAACTGGATGAGCGTCCCGGGAACACCAGCACGCGAATGGGGAGCCCCAAGTCACACACGGAACCCATCGCAAAGCAGCCTGACTTCTGTGGATAACTTCAAGTCCAGCCTTGACCCGCTGCAGAGCCTGCGTGAGAAGGGAAGCGTCTCTACGCTGGCCCCTACGTCAGTGGAGGCGTCGCGGCCGCCAACGAGGGACACACATCTTGGCGGCTCGGCGATTGTAGACGACGATGAAGAGGAGGGAGAAGAGGAGGAAGAAGCAGCACGGCGGCCGAGAGAACCTCGGGTTGAGGACGTGCAAGCTGTCTTTAGGATACGCTACAACGGCGATATACGCTTGAACCTCACTGCGGAGATCTTACTCGACTATCCCATGCCAAGTTTTGTGGGTATACCTCTAAAACTCAATATTACAGGCTTGACGTTTGATGGCGTGGGAGTATTGGCGCATATTCGCAAGCGAGTACACTTTTGTTTCCTCGGCCCAGATGATGCGCTCGCAGCTGTCGGCCCTGACGATACTAAAGAAGAGGGGGGTTCAAGCACTTCTACAGCAGATCCCAATAATGATCATCACAAACCACGATTTGGGGGGCTTCTACAAGAGATTCGCGTGGAGAGCGAGATTGGAGAACGGGTTGGCGGAAAGCAGAGCTTGAAGAACGTAGGCAAAGTCGAGAGATTCGTGCTGGAACAGGTCAGAAGGATCTTCGAGTCGGAATTCGTCTATCCCAGCTTTTGGACGTTCCTGGTGTAATGGACCATGCATCATGAGGATGATCGCTGTGGGTATATAGAGAAAGCACACCACTTCTAATAACCATGCGGACAGGCATGGGCGCAAGCATCTTCGCTCAAAACAAGAATATATACAAAAGCATCATGTCACAACTTATCATGTCAACGTCCTCCTAAATCCCTGGTACGCCTGCTGAATATCCAGCTCCAGCTCGCGCGCCTGGCTCTCACTCAACTCATCAGTCGCCCTCATCTGGTTAAGGGTGATGAGCCACTGGACGATCTTGCCGCGGTTCTCAAAGTCTTTGTCTGTGACACGGTTCACCGATTGGATAACGTCGGAAAGAAGAGGGTGCAGTTGATCCTTGGAGAGGAGACCGAGCTTAACGGCATCGAGAAAAGTGATGAATTCTTGGGTGGCTTCGAGAATGAGAACACCGCTTGTGTTGTTGGCTGCGGCGGGGGCGGGAGTTTGTGCCGAGGGGGCTCGATCGATGGTCGTTGAGGGCATTCCTACACGAATGCGCTCGGTCGCGCGAGGAGCTTCGAGCTATGTAGTTGTTAGCCCTGAGTTAATAGGAGCTTTGGGATGTTTTAGAGTGTCATACATCCCACTTGGCCTTGAAATCTTCGAGATCTCCAAACTCCCTCGCAATCGTCTCGTCAGCCAGCAGCGCCTTATACTGCCTCAGCGATCGCTCGCAGATCTCGGTATACTCTGCTTCAGGGACAGCATCTTTCAAAAAGGCCTTTTCGAGTTCATCGAGAGTTATAATAATGCTGAAGAGTTCGGCGAGGGATTCTTGCAGGTCGCGCTCGGCACGAGTGTTGGTGAGCTTGACTTCCTACTCTTGGCGGTTAGCTACGGTTATACACAATGGAAAGTAAGATGAAGTATACCTCATCGAGATTTATACTGGCTGAAAGACTTGTATTTGGTACATAGCTATGAGGAGTCGGCGCATAGCCTTGTCTTGGAATCATTGTGAAAGAGGCATTGGCTTGATCAATGCCTATAACTAAATAGTAGCATACAGCGCAGTAAGATAGGTAGAGGTCAAGTGGGATGCCTACAAGTTTACGTAGGTGAGCGGCAGAATATCTACACCGCCTGTCGTTTATGTCCAGTGTCTCTTATCGATAAGCGTGCAGCAAAATTTTTGGTTTTTGGTTTGGTTGCGAGAGCCTCTACGAGACCCATCTAAAAACTGCAAGCAAAAACCACCCAATACCCAAACTTGAATTCTTCACCAGCCGAGGCGCTTCATAGTTTTTCAAGATGGCGCCAGGCAAGAAGAACCTCAAGGCGACCAAGAAGTTTGAGAAGAGACATCTCACAGGTGTTCTCGACAAGCGGAAAGCAGGCGCCAAAATCAAGCAACGCTATCAGATGCAGGATAAGAAGAAGGCTAGAAAGTCAAAAGATGCTGAGTTTCTCAAGGGCTCCAAGGATGGAGCAGACGGAGAGGTCAAGAAGCCCAGCGCCAAGGGCAAGAAGGTCAACGATATGAGTGTCGATGAGTTCTTCTCGGGCGGTTTCGACGATATCATCGACAGCAAGGATAACAAGGCCGGCAAGCTTGGAAAGCGAAAGAGGAACGGTGCCGCCGCCGAGGATAACGAAGCCAGCGACTCTGACGACTCAATTGGTGCGCAGCCCATCGCGGCCGACAGCGACGACAATGACGGCGACGACGCCGAGGACGACGTTGGCATGAGCAAGGAGACCATGGAGAAGCTCGCCGAGAATGATCCCGAATTCTACAAGTTCCTCAAGGAGAACGACCCCGAGGCTCTCGACTTTGACGACAACGCCGACCTCGCAGAGGTAGATGCGCTTAGTGGCGACGACGAGTCAGAACAAGAAGAGGAGCAGCCCAAGAAGAAGCGGAAGAAGGAGAAGGAGGCCAAGGCTGAGGCTGTCGCGCCAGGGAACGAGTTGACCCGCGAGATTGTCGCTTCGTGGAGGAAGGCCATGGCCGAGAAGAAGTCTCTACGGGCGGCCCGACAGGTTGTTCTGGCTTTCCGATGCGCTGCGCACTTGAACGAGGACGATGATGGGGAGACTCAGCAGCGATATGCTATCAACAGCCCCGAGGTCTTCAACGATATTCTCCTCCTCGCCCTCAAGGAGATCCCCACGGTTATGAACCACCACCTCCCCGTCAAGGAGTCAGCCTCTGGCAAGGTCCACGTCCAGACCGAGTCAAGAAAGTTCCACACCTTGTCTCTGCTGCTCAAGACATACACCTCGTCTATCATGCACCTCTTGAGCACTCTATCCGACGACAAGACCCTCAAGCTCACACTCTCATCTATCACCCCTATTCTCCCTTACCTCCTCTCCTTCAAGAAGCTCGTCAAGGCTCTCGCCAAATCCGTCGTCAATTTCTGGGCTCAGCCTGCCAGTTCCGAGACGACAAAGCTTACAGCGTTCCTCGTCCTGCGACGTCTGGTTGTTATCGGTGACAAGGGTATTCGCGAGACAGTTCTCAAGGCTGTTTACCAAGGTCTTATCCAGGGCTGCCGTGTCACAAATGCCAACACCCTCCAGGGCATTAACCTCATGAAGAACTCTGCTGCTGAGCTTTGGGGGATTGATCAGTCAGTTGGCTATACAACTGCTTTCTCCTTCATCCGACAACTCGCTATTCACCTACGAAACAGTATCGTACACAACAAGAACGATGCGTTCCGAATCGTCTACAACTGGCAGTACACACACTCCCTCGACTTCTGGTCCTGTGTTCTCGCCGAGCACTGCAGTCCCTTGAAGGAGGCCGAGGCTGGAAAGGAGAGCCAACTCAAGCTCCTCATCTACCCCCTTGTTCAGGTCACGCTCGGAGCCATGCGTCTCATCCCCACCGCCATCTACTTCCCCTTCCGCTTCCACCTAATCCGCTCCCTACTCCGACTCTCCCGCGCCACCGGAACTTACATCCCTCTCGCCTCTCCCCTTCTCGAGGTCCTTACTTCCGCTGAGATGAAGAAGGCCCCCAAGGCCGCCTCCCTCAAGCCCTTCGATTTCGCCACATCTTACAAGGCCCCCAAGTCATACCTCCGAACCCGCGTCTTCCAAGACGGTGTTGGTGAGCAACTCGTTGAGCTTCTTGGCGAGTACTTCTTCCTGTGGGCCACAAGCATTGCCTTCCCCGAGCTCGCTCTCCCCGCCGTCATCCAGCTCAAGCGCTGGCTCAAGCAAGCCCGCAATAAGAACACGGGCAACAAGAACGTCAAGCTCGCTAGCCAAGTCATTCTCCTGGTGCAGAAGCTTGAGGCCAACGGCAAGTTCATTGAGGAGAAGCGTGCAAAGGTCGACTTCGCTCCCAGAGACCGCACTCAGGTTGAGGCTTTCTTGCGTGACTTTGACCTCGCCAAGACACCTCTTGGTGCTTATGTCGTGGGACAGCGAAAGGCTCGTGCTGGACGTGTCAAGTTGCTTGAAGAGGCCAGGAGAGAGGACGACCGCAAGAGACGACAGGATGAGAAGGCTGATTTGGAAGATCAAGTGGAGGATGACAGTGAAGGTGATGAGGACGAAGATGAAGACGAGGAGATGGACGGTGAGAACGGCGCTGCTGACAGCGACGACGAAGAGGATGATGAAGAGTAGATACAAGTACTTGTTTATTTCTGGGATGGTGTGCAAAAACGGATGTAATTTCTTCTTGCTTGTTAAAGACCTGAATCAAGGATACCTACCTTTTCTGTTCAACTTCACTGCGGCTGTTAAAAGATTGATCTAAAAAGTGTGCAATGTGATGTAGTCTTAAGTGATTCAACTCAAAAATGCTTTCATACTCATTCTCACCAAAGACTAGCGAGTCATACGTGTTTGTACAAAAACGCAATACACTGATAGAAAGGCCCTGATAATTCCAAACTCCTCGTGTAATGCCATCTAACCCGCGATGGTCAATACTTCTGGTCCCAAAGTCCTTTGTGTGGCCAAAAACGCCTTTTTCCATGATTGATTTCAAATTCTGCAACTTCAAAACGCTTCATATCATGCCAACAATTGCTTACAACTCAGGAACACCCTCCCAGGTAAGTTCACTGTTACTAGTGACATCGCGGACGGTCATGCCTGTGATGTTTAGAACAGTCATTTCAATCTCCTCCTCTGACATAGCCTGGCCGGCGGCCTTCTGACCCTCAAGGACATCATAGAGACTGTAGATCTGATCGTTCTTTGCCTCAAGTCGCTTGAGAAGTGTGCGGATGGTCTCAGCAAGGTTGAGACGCTCACGGCGACCCAAGGCTTTATCGCGACCATTGTACTGCGCCTGAATGCGGGTGAGCTCAAGCTGGAGGTGATGGGATTCATCCTCCAAGCCCTTGATAACCACAGCAAGAGCATGTCCTGGGTGTTGAGTAGGCCGCATGGTAGGGTCCTCTACCGACAAGTCACGATCGGTGACAGGGACTGGTCGGGGAACAGTAACACGCTTCTTACCGGCGGCAATATCGGCGGAAGTGAAGATGTTACGATGGGATGTGATCCGGCTGCAGACAGTGCAGTTACGGCATTCATGCTCGCATAGGTCATCAAGCACTCTCTTGGCATCACGGGAGAGGACAGGACACGTATCCTTGTCAACGCTCTTGATGCTAGCAGAGGTGATGTCGGTCGTGATCTGCTTGCGCAACGATCGGGAGTGAGATCGACTGTGTTGTGACCTCTCACTCTGCACTGTAGTATTCTGAGTATTCGACTGCTTCTGCTCGGTACCCTTGGCCTCCTTACGCGTTTTGGGCACGATGCTCAGCTGGGTCGAGTTGTCCTGTGTAGCGTTCTCAACTGATTGTAGGCCAGTAGTCTCATCGTTGTCCTCCAAAGTGTCCATATCATATGTTGCAATGCCCTTCATGGAGCTACGTCTCTTGGAGTCGGCAGTGGTTCGGCGCTTGCTGCCCTGATTTGCGACATTGGAGCTGCTCTTCTTAGAAGACTTGCCAGGGATCGAGAAAGCAACCTTTTGTTGATTGCCAGACTTAGAGGTCTTGCTCTTGCTCTGGGAATGCCTGGTCTCACTTTGGGCCGTGATGTCACGCTTAGTATGTGTACGAGTCTCCTCTTCGGTGAGATCAGGAATTGTTGGCAATCTGCCGCTATCCTCGAGTGGCTCGGTAATCTCCTTGGTCTCAGTAGCTTGGGCGTTCTCGGCAGTATCGACGTCGCCAGTGTTGCTGTTGATGGTGATATCAGGAATGAAGAAGGCCGAGGTCATGTTCTCCTCTGTCTCGTCATCGAGACGGGCAGAAAAGTCCTCCTTGGGAACTGGGCGGAAAGACTCCAACTGTTGCTTGAGGAAGTCAACCTCATCCTTGAGTTTCACATTCTGGTCGTGAAGATCATGAATGCTACGCTCAAAGCCCGAATTCTCGCGTCGAAGAACCTTGTTCTCCTCAAAGTACTTTTCGTTGTGTCGCACCAGGCTTGCGTTATCCTCGCCTAGCGTGGACTTTTCCTGAGACACATTCTGGAGTTCTTGCTGAAGCGCTTCAACCTCTTCCCTCGCTGCGTCAAGCTCATGCTGCAGTCCGTCAAGGTTTTCGCGGAGCTCCTCGTTCTCATCTGTGAGAGTTTTGTTTGTGCTTCGTAGTGAACGGTTCTCGCCAATCAAGGACTGGTTTTCACGCCTGACTGTATTGTTGTCGGATCGAAGGGACTCAATCTCCTCCTTCATAGTCTCATGCTCCTTTCGTAGAGTATCATTGGCAGCAGAGAGTGACTTGTTCTCAAGGTCCAACGAATCACGGCCGTGTTTCAGAGACATGAGGTCTCGTCGCAGGGTGTCGTTCTCATTACGAATTTGCTCCGTTGACTCGAGCTGCTTGTGTGTTGTCTCCAATTCCTTCTGTTTCGTGCTCAGCTTGCGAGTGAGCTTGTTGATATCCTCACAAGCCTCCTGCAGCTTCCTCACTGCGCGGTCCCGTTCTTGAGCCAAAGAGTCGTTTTCAATCTCATTCAAGCTGATCTTGCGCGAGGCTTGCTCCAAGCGAGATTGGAGAGTGGAAACCTCAACTTCCAGACCTAAAATGAGTCAGTAGCGCGCTTAAAATACCATGATTGGGGACTTACGGTTCTTTTGAGCCATCAGTTTCTCGTTGGCCCGAGTAGAATCATAGTCATCGCTATACGACTTTTGTGACTTGAGTTGCGCCTCCAATTGCTGAACCTGTAGCTGCAGGTCCTCAGCAAACTCGTGGACTTTGTCATAGTGCTCTTGGAGAGAGATGATTTCTTCGCGGATCATATCCATGGAAACAAATATCTTCTCCTCATCTTCTGGCACCTCAACTTCATCAACTTCGGCATGGGCAGAAAGCGATGGCTTCTCATAACGGTCATGGACTCTGCCATTCTTGACGAAAATGGGAACACCATTGCGCATTGAGCCACTGAATCGAAGAGTGCCATCGACAAAGTCACCAAGATGTGAGATGTCGGGCATGAAGAAGGAGCGAGCATTGCTTTCGTTGTGTGAAGGGCTGGCAATAGAGGCGGGTGAAGGAGGAACAGCGGTCAAGCTGGACTTGGCTGAAGACATGTGTGGTGAAGACTTGTTTTGCTGATTTTGATCTCGAAGCTCGGGGCTCTTTGCACTGCTGCGTAGACGGTCAAATGCCTCGGAGATGGTCTCTCGCCGTTGTTGTTCTTGTGCGGCCATTGATTCGGATGAGGTTCGCTGGTGGACCTTGGACAATGGACTAGGGTTATGTGTGTTCTTCTTCCAAGAGTGGTAAGAAAGGGCTCGGTTAGGAGACTTGGAGAGGATCGAAGACAGGTCGGACTCGTTATCAACGCGAGGCTGCATCTCAGCACGCGTTCTAGCGGAACCTTGCCAGGTGTCTTGTGTGATGTCGTCAATGGCGAACTTGATTCCAGAGGCAGGAGGCTTGTTCTCCTTTGACTCGGCACTCATAGGCCGAGTGTCAGTGTTATCGTCGTAAACAGGCACCTCGCGGGTCTTGGGCATGCCAAAGAACTCGGGCCACTTGCGATGGGCAGCCTCCCAGTTGACGGGGAGGTTGCGAGGTGCAGTGACACGAGCAATATCCTCGTTAAGTCTTCTTGTGGACTCGCCGTCGGGGTCGGAGAAGACTGAAGACAGCGTAGGGCTGACGGTGCCGTGAGAGCCAGTTGATGAGGGTGGTGAGTTGAAAGGGTTGTCGCGGTTTGCTTTCATTTCTCTAAGAATGCGGGATCGATATCTGCTTGCGGCGTCGACCTCCATTGCTCCTTCTCACGCGCTGTGGGCGTGTATTTGTATTTGGTGAAGAGCTTGGAAATTAGACGATGTTAGGCGAGGATGCTATAGCACCCGTGGCGCGTATAGTTATGGGAAAACGGCGTGTTCGTTTGGTCAGGGGTTTGAGAAGAAGTCAATGCTATGTCGACTTGTATGTGGGATACATCTGTTAGGCAGGACGCGACGTGGAAGAAGAGAAGATGCCTAATATGAAGATGTAGGAATAGAAAAGTGACAATGTTTTGGTGGAGAGAAAGAGAGGCCTGCTGAAGTATGCACCTATGAAGCTGTGTGTGTTTAGAGACGGGAAACAAGAGGCCGGGGTCTTGACTGTTTTTGGGCGAAAGTAAACAAAGCGCCTCGAGACCCACTCCCGCAACTGTTACCAGCCACTCGAGGTTGGGATTCAATTCACGCTGTTTAGAACCGCTAAGGCCCTGAGCGCGTGATGTGATTGGATGAGCCCAACTGTCGAACCAAAAGCCCTGTCTTCCATCGCGGGGCCGTTTTGGGTTAACGATGCTGCAGGTGCACAGCGCGCGTCAAGTTTTAGGTTACAGGACGTTTTCTTGCATGAGCTTAACCTAGAGTTTGATATGTAAAGGTTCAGAACCAACTGGATCTTACTGAGGCATGGCTACCTAATTAGGTAGGTATTAAAGACTGAAGACTGCATCTCAGGTTGAGTATATCAATCACTGTAGTCATATTATCTTGTGGCACTGTGATTATAATCACACATCAAACTCTTATCTTGCATTATGAGAAGTGAGGAAGACCTCTATCCTAAGCGACAAAAAGCCTTAGGTAAACTTAGTGTAATCTAGTCTAGGGGAGAAAAGAAATATAAAACCTTAACCCTAAGCAATACAAATTTAGCCTAAGTTTAGGGGATCTTTGATAAGTTTATTTTGACACCCTAGATTGAGGTCCAGTATTTTCTTGCTCCCCGAGGCTAGTATAGATTTAAAGGATCTTATAGACTGAGTATTTTAGCACCGTGGTGGGGCAGATCGTCCGTTGTGTTGCACTGTCAGTGTCAGTCTCTGTCTGATATGTACCTCGAGATACCTTAACTTCCATTGCTTTAATCTGGACTTGACATCGTCTCGAGTTCCTGCGTCTTTTTCACTTTTTCCTTCTTTCGATTCTCCTTACACATATTTTACTCGGTTCTTCCTTCTCCTCGTGAGACTGCATTGGCCTTTCTGAACATACTTAGCTTATCTCATTCTTGATCTACTCCGAAATCGCATAGCCACAGTTCATGAGATGGGCAGCTCTATTTCATGAGCATTACGAGGCTTCACTAGAGGATTATTTTTTCCCCGTCTACCGCCGAAAAAAACTCAAAATCTTGCTTCTAGGTGCCCGAATCACCACCTATTGTAGCTGCCATGGCCTGGCTCAAAATCATCGCTGGTATCGCTGGCTTGCTCATCTTCATCCAGCCCACATCAGCTGCACCCAGCCGTGAGGGCGCTCACAAAGAGTACTGCCCCGTTCTCTACAACGCGCCACCTACCAACTGCCGTCCTCTTCCTGATACATTTTTGACCTTCTCCTCCAAGCCTTCTGATTCGCCTCCAGCAGACAGCCAGATTCTTGAGGATGCTCTCAGTGCTCTTTCAGCTCTTCAAGACCACTTCTTTGAACCGGACTACGCAACATGGCCATCTGCCATAGACTGGACTGCTGCTGTCGCAGGAACAGTCGTGGCTGGAATGCTCACCACTTTGTCTAAAGCTATCGATTCGGTCGACCTCGCTGGTATTGATGATTGGAGGGTGAAAGAGAACATCATCGCGACTTTCTATGCGCAGCTTGTGGGCTCGTACTTTGGACAAGATGTGCTGTCAATCAGAGGCCAGGTAAGTCGACTCCTGCGAGAAACGAAGCTTTTCGTCTTATTTACATTTGACGCAGGCTTACGACGACATATTATGGGTCACTCTTGGCTGGATCGAGGCCATCAAATTCGTGAGAACTCACGCTGATCTTCACTACCCCAAGATAAAATCCAAGGGGATTTCCGAGAGAAGTAATCTGAGAGAAGTCATCGAATCTATGCCGTGGCAGGGCTACAACTGGTTCTCATCTTTTGCGCACCGCTCTCGCATCTTCTGGAACCTGGCAACTCACGGATGGGAGACAAAGTTCTGCAATGGAGGCATGGTATGGAACCCTCGCTTGAACCCGTACAAAAACGCCATCACGAATGAGCTATGGGTGGCCGCCTCGATCTCCATGTACGAGCACTTTCCTGGTGACAACTTCACTGCGCCATGGCTGAACAGTGCTGTATTCCCGGGTAACGACCCTGCACATCTGGAGGCCGCCATGCGAGGGTACAAGTGGCTCATCGATGTCAACATGACCAACTCCCTGGGTCTATTTGTGGACGGATATCACATCGATAGTACCAAACCCGGTAACACGAAGTGCGATCTTCGAGACGAGATGGTGTACACGTACAACCAAGGTGTCTTGCTAACGGGCCAACGAGGTCTCTGGTCCGTCAGCGGAAGCGCATCGTATCTGGAAGACGGGCATCGTCTGATCCAGTCCGTCATCAGAGCTACGGGATGGAATCTGAAAGAGAATAAGCCCGTCGATGACCTGAAACATTTGGGTCCCGGCCAGTTGCCTCCATGGTATGGACTGGGCCGAGGAGGCATCCTGGAAGAGCAGTGCGATGCTAGTAGCACCTGCTCCCAGGACGGCCAGACTTTCAAGGGCATCTTCTTCCATCACTTCACAGCATTCTGCAGCCCTCTTGAACCTCTAGTCGCCAAGCAAGGCAGAACGATCGACCCCCGTGGATACCGACGCGTGAAAGGCATTCACGCAGATGCATGCCAGTCGTACCTGGGCTGGGTCAAACACAATGCACATGCAGCTCTGAAGACTCGCAATGATGATGGACTCTTTGGCATGTGGTGGGGAGCTGGCATCTATGGTGCTCTCCCAACACTGGATACCGACGGTATCGACCACGCTGCAGAGAACGCAACCGACTACCGGAACCAAGGAACGCCTGATGACGAAACTTGGGGTGGCCTTCACCGATGGACTCCAGGTACAGGACACTGGTCACCATCGAGGCCGAAGTCTGACCAGCATGTTATGGACAGTGTTGGGGAAGATCTTGTACATCGCGGCGGAAGACATTCAGCTCGAGAGGTGAAGATGAAAAGGCAGGACCCCAATGAACGGGGCCGTGGCCGGACTGTTGAGACACAAGTTGGAGGGATTGCGCTGCTTAGAGCGTATTGGGAACTTTCCCGATCATTTGAACGATGACGATTTCATGTTTATGATTGATAAAATGCGTTTATAGAGTAGACTGACTGCATAGACTGCGATAGAATGAATGATGACCATCTGAACGTGTTTACGTTCATAACCTTCCAATATACCCCTCTAAGATGAGTGATTACCGGTAGTGCCCTTCTTCGATCTGAAATCTTGACCATCAAAATCATCCTATGTCATGATACACGAGCAAAGTGATATAACATGGTCGCATTCCGATTGAGGAAAACGGCAGATCGGCTTCCCAGAAGCGAGTGCGAATACTACGTAGGAGATAAGCGACGCCAGCCTTCGGGGAGCAAGAAAACACCGGACCTTGATCTAGGGTGCCAAAATAAACTCATCAAAAATCCCGCTTAACTTAGGCTAAATTTACCTAAATATTTTTATTACTTAGGGTTAAGGTTTTATGTTTTCTTTCCTCCCCTAGGCCAGATTGGTTGTGACAATCATCACGACAGTGACGCTAAGCCCTGTTTGGAGATTCATTCGATGTGTTAGTACGTCAGCGGTTGCTGCGCATTCGCATTAGAAGCTGCGCCATGGAATATCGAATGAATCGACAATTCGGGAATGGCTTCAATTGAGAGGGAGCAACATCTTAAAAGTTATAAGAAGCCATGGATAGTCGTAGGAAGAAGAACATTCTCATCATCCAACAGACATCACATAACTCTAATACACACAAGACACAACTACCCTACATACCAGACTTTATAGTCAAACAACACACTCAATCGCACAATACTCTTCATCCTCAATTACACTCATCATGGGTCTCATCGGTCTTACAATCAGCGCTATAATGAGCGCTACAGACTCCTCCAAGCAGCCTCGCTCAAGTGGGTGCTGTGGAAGTCGGAAGCAACAAGCCTATCTCGTCCAACAACCTCAACTTATGGGCCCCAACCCCGATTACATGGCCATGAACACTGGTCGATCTTCATGCTACCAACGCAAGACGGAGCGTCGATATCAGAAAAAGATGCAGCGTGTTGAGCGCATGCAACTCCGAGCCGAACAGCGAGCAGAGAGAGATTATCAGCGAGCTGAGAGACGACAAGCGGGTGTTGCCATGGTCAAGTCAGGAGCACAAAAGATTGGCATGATTGGTAGCAGCTCGAGTCAGAATGTTCGTGAAACAAGGGACTTTCATGAAGAGCCTAACAATGGCGTCTACGAGTTGGATGCCATCAACCAACGACATGTTGAGAAGGATGCACCACCTGCATACGACGATGTGGTGAGGAAGTAAAAGAATGGGAGGCTGTGCTTTAGAGTTGGAGTTGGAGTTGGTACATGAAAATTATGATTAGAGCGATATTCGAATTTGAGAATACGATAAATAAATTGCTTTTCGCAGTACAAGACCATCGCATTGTCCAAAACGCCCTTCACTAACACGCAGGGCACGCCCTGAAATAGACAAATACATGAGCTGTGGTTGGAACTTGGTGGTGCATCAGGTACAACCTCCGATGTCGAACCCCGCGGGCTGTATTCTAGCCCCTCCATTGGGGGTAAACATTCACTAAATTGTACGCAGTATTTCAGGGTCTTTGCAAGTGACTGTTCTATTTGATGCCTCTAATCTCTATATATCAGGCCACTATCCCTTTTACATGCTCAATTCTGAGCAATTTCACTGTACAACATGGCACGACAATCGGCGTTGGATCGGCCTTCAACGGTCTCGGTGAGTCCGCCCAAGCAACATCCGCACCCGCCGTATACTTCTTATCTCGCTGAGAATCCCCCACAATTCTACGTCACCCCTGTGCTAATTGACTCACAGCTGGTGTCCAACAAAAATTCAGGTCCGGTCGTTCGGCGGCGGTGACTAGAGAAAGAAGGACTAAATGATATTTACCTTTTCCTCACTCCAACCTTTGTTCCCTCCTCCTCACACATTCTCTTTCACCTATTCCCTCACGATGCCTTCAGCTCACGATCCCATCGTTGCGGTGCCCGTTAACGGCGCCGTGAATGGCACTACCAATGGCACAAACGGCGACTTTCACTCTCGGCCGCATACGCCGATGACCGGAATGGCGTTGACAGAGTACAGCGCCAATCCGTCTACACCGTCGGAGGAGAAGCGGGCGCGCATTAAGGAGATTGTGCCCGACGAGTATCTTCTTCCGACAGGTTACCCGGATGTGAGAATAATCCCTCCTCAACTAATACCAACTGCGAAGCTGACAGTCTCACTCAGTACCTTCGTCTTATCGCCAGTGCCACATCCCGAGTCTACGAGGCCTGCAAGGTCACTCCTCTCACACACGCCATCAACCTCAGCAACCGACTCGAATGCAATGTCCTCCTCAAGCGTGAAGACGAGCAACCCGTATTCAGCTTCAAGCTGCGCGGCGCTTACAACAAGATGGCCCATCTCGACCCGAAGAAGAGCTGGAAGGGTGTTGTGTGCTGTTCTGCTGGTAACCACGCCCAGGGTGTCGCTTTCTCGGCCCGCAAGCTCAAGATCCCTGCGACCATTGTCATGCCCGAAGCGACTCCTAGTATCAAGCACTTGAATGTTGCTCGTTTGGGCGGCCATGTTGTGTTGCATGGCGCTGACTTCGATGCGGCCAAGGAGGAGTGCGCGAGAAGAGAGGTGCAAGATGGTCTTATCAACATCCCTCCCTTCGACGATCCCTATGTTATCGCTGGTCAGGGAACCATTGGAAACGAATTGTTTGGCCAGGTCAACATGGCCAAGGTAGAGGCCATTTTCTGCGGTGTCGGCGGTGGTGGTCTCATTGCCGGAATTGGTCTGTACGTCAAGCGCATGGCTCCTCATGTCAAGATCATCGGTGTTGAGGCCCACGACGCCAACGCCATGGCGCAATCGTTGAAGGCTGGAGAGCGGGTGTTGCTCAAGGAGGTCGGCCTGTTCGCAGATGGTGCTGCCGTCAAGATTCCTGGAGAGGAGACATTCCGCATCTGCAAGGAGGTTATCGACGACGTTGTTGAAGTGACAACCGACGAGATCTGCGCAGCTATCAAGGACATGTACGACGACACCCGATCCGGCCTTGAGCCTGCTGGAGCCCTCTCCATCGCCGGTCTCAAGAAATACGTTTCTCAGAACCCGTCGAATGACTCAAAGCGCAACCTCATTGCCATCACATCAGGCGCCAACATGAACTTTGACCGGCTGAGATTCGTTGCTGAGCGTGCCACCATGGGTGAGGGTAAGGAGGCTTTGCTTGCCGTGCAGATCCCCGAACAGCCTGGAGCGTTCTCCGAGCTCATCAACAACATCATGCCTCACGCTGTTACCGAGTTTACCTACCGATACTCGACAGACGAAGTCGCCAACGTTCTCATCGGTGTGTCTCTGACTGCTCCCGCCCATCAGCGCTCAGAGGAACTCCGCTCTCTCATGGACCGTATCCAATCCAACAACATGAGCGTAACCGATCTATCACAAGATGAACTCGCAAAGAGTCACATTCGATACCTCGTCGGTGGTCGATCCGGGGTACCCAACGAGCGATTATACATGTTCACCTTCCCCGAGAGACCTGGAGCTCTCGAGAAGTTCCTCGTGACACTTCGGCCCAAGTTCAACATCAGCCTCTTCCAGTACCGTAACTACGGAGGTGACGTGGGCAAGATTGTTACTGGCATCTTGTGTCCTGACGACGAGGTTCCTGAGCTGGAGTCATTTTTGCGCAAGATCGGATACCCCTATGAAGACTGCACCAACTCGCAAGTGTTCAAGACATTCCTGCGAACTTAGAGCGAATTGACGAGAAAGACATGCATATCTGGGTCGTGTAACATTCGGCGTTGGGTTCATAAAATGTGATGTTTAGTTCTGTAAAAGACGGATGTTGTTATTTGGGTCACAGATTTAGCGAATTTGAACGAAACGATGTAGACTGGAACTATGCACATGGGACATGCAATATAGAAATGGACTGAAGAGAACAACTGAGCTGATTTGTCTGAAGCTGTATTGCCGAGGTTGTGAAAGTGCTGTGATGCATTATACCGTGAATATGCGGGGATGTCCGTCGCCCATGTCCAGTTGCAATAATGTCGTATCCGCTTCAGGGGCATGCTCTTGTACTTGCAGTCGAGTCCATTGCCCGTCCCAGTGGCAATCGAGGTACCCTTTGATGGGTACGCAGACCATGTGCTCACCACTGTCGTTGTGATGATGCTCATCTCTATCGCTGGAGCATTCAACCCTGGAACCTTGATGTGCTGTGCATTCATTCTGCTCCCGTGATTCAGACCTTTCGTTGGAACAATCGTCATCACCGTCACAGCAATGAGCCTGCATCGTATCGCTGTAGCAAATCCTCGTGGGATTTATGTAGATTGTTACTCTGTCAATTCCCATCCGGCACTGACCAACAGCTCTGTGGGCCCCATCCTCGTATTCAGACAGCATGCCTCTGCATAAACATGGTTTTGCAAGTAAATATATCAATCCGGGTGGTCCCCTGGAGAGGTACCTGGGTTTGGAGAAGAGTACAACGGCAACTGTGGGTTATTGTTGTCGATGTTGTGCGAGGGAATCGACGCATGGAGTCTGCGTTAGGTTCAGTTGAACTTGCTGCCACCGCGAGAAGCATTTGTTCATCGCCAGGAGCAGGCATATCATATACGAAAAACTCTGGTATGATATTGCAGGTGTGATCCTTAACGAGGACAAGAGTCAAGTCAGGGTGGGCGGGCCTGGGGCGAGGGCCGATGATAATATCACCAGCAAGTTTAGTGCGAATCTTGTTCGATCAGCTATCATGACTTGCACCTCGTGATGATGAGACTTACCAGAATAGAGGGTGAACAAAACACATCATCCATGCCACTTGATCGTATACCTAATCCGATAAGCTGATCATTAGGTGCGATAGGAACATATGCCCATGCCACATGCTTTCTATCCTGCTCGGGCAAACGGGCGTATGTCGTCAACGCAGTTGGGAAGCGAGGCGTATGAGAATGAACAGCTCGCAGAGAAGACCCAACGTAGAAGAAGGTGAGGCCCCTGGTGCTGCGCAAGTCCAGTGTGCGCAAACGCATATCACCTAAGTTCGTGTTATGACACGGGGCGAAGATTGACAACCTGCCTCCCAGAGGAGGACTTGGTGTATCCCACATGACTGTCTTGAAATTGCACAGTCCGATACGAGCTGCCCCAAGCTAAGTCAACGGTCAGCATTTCGAAATAATCATGACAAGAGGTTGTGCCACTTACTCTGAAATCAACAGAACTTCTCATTGCTGCTTCACGCGGTATCAGAGCGAATGCAAGGCTTTCACTCCGCCAATCTATGTAGGGAGGAATACCAGAGATTCTTTCAATCTTGCGTATACCCCGGCGATCTGTCGTGATTCGGATACCCCAATCCCCAGCAGTGCCGTCACTCATCACAGGTGCACTCTCGCCCCTGGTCCAAGACTCGACTTTGTCAAGCGCACACGACAGGGGGTCATCTTGGTCAGCTGCGGATGAAAATGTCTCTGCAAGATCCTTGACAGCCAAGTAAGCCCAGACCTCACTGTTAAGAGACATGGACTTGATATCTTGGACAAGGGTCGGGGGCAGCAGAGCCAGCTGTGGCATTCCCAACGATTCGGCAACAGAGGGGCTCACAGATACGATGCTGTTGTCTTCCAACTTAAAGCCATGTTTTGGATTGAGGTCATGCCTCCAGGGGTGTCTCCATTCCGTGGCAATCCACACCGCGTTGAGGGGATTATCGTGCATGTAATGCCGAAAGAAGAGTTGGTAACAGGAAGCATGCATAGTTACAGAATCCTGTGACCGAAAACATTCAACTTCCCGGCATAGAGGCCACTTCTCTCCCTCAGGTTGAAACTCCCCCTCGCCGGCGGGAAATCTGAATAACTTGGTGCAATATGAAGGGCGAAGATGGGTTTCGCACGTTACTATAAGGTGGTTGATGTATCAGCGTAGCAATAGCAGTCCATAAGGTATCTCTCACGACACATACAGGCAATGGCCAAATCATCTGGTGTCATATCGAGAAGGCAGAGATCGCATTGGTTCTGCAGGCAGATGTGCCTTTCATCATCCTAGTCGTCTTGGATATAACCCTCATACAGAGCACCCTCATAACCCGCAGATTCCCATCTATCAGTCCTATCGTTCAAATTACCGGGGGATTGAGGTGCATCGGACATGGCGTGACTGTTCTGAGATAGAAGACTTTATTACAAAAAATGGTAGGAAAAATAGGAATTCTTGTATTTCGTTGCAAATATGAAATTTGTATGTTGGGAAAGGGGCCGAATGAAGATGAAAGAAAGTTTGCATAGTAAACAATAATGATATCGTTTGTTTGAGAATAGTAGTGCCTCCGAGATGATTCGTCAAAAGATAAGAAGAGCATTGATCTTGAGAAGAGAGAAACGAATACTCCAGTGTTAAACCCAATCCTACTCGACCGCTATAAACTCTCGAGACCTGGGAGTGTATGTATACAGGTCGCTTGTTACATCGTCACACCAAACCTTGGCGTACAGTCCGAGATCTGAACATTTCCACGGCCCGTTACCAAAACCATGACCATAATGTTCAATACCCGTATCCGAGCCACATACAACTGTATAGTGTTTGTTCTCATCAAGAGCATCCCCATAAACCGTGCGGTAGCAGAATGAAACGGGCCTGTGATAAACGGTGACCTCGTCAACTCCTACTCTGCATTGCCCTGCAGACCTCTGTGCGCCGTTCTTATACTCAAGAAGAAAACCTCTCATGTATCCAGTGGACCTTTCATTGAAAATATCAATTCTGACAGCGTCTTTCAGTGGAATGTCCACTGTAATAGCGGCACCCCCATTAATCAACTGATCAATCGAGAGAGAGATGATGGGAAATCTAGGGGCTCGCAGCGTCTCTTGAGTTTCGTCACCGGCTAAGCCTAACAGTGTAATCCCCCCCTTTGCTGGCGTATTGTGGAAGAGAACAGTGGGTGTTCCTTTGAAGAAGAAATTCCTATCTTCATCATTGAAATTTGGACCGAGAGAGAAGTCACCAGCCAGCTTCGTGGTCATCTAGGCACCTGATTAGTATCAAGAAGCCACATCATGATTCATAAACCGGAACTAACCAACAAAGCCATATGATGGGCCGCCGGTTCCTCGCGGTCATTTCTCCAACTCCGCAGGCCAAACCTCATGATACGATCACCATGTGCTATGGGCATGTATATCCAGACTAGATTAGGTTCATAATCTGGAAGAATGTCCTTAACAGTAGTCAACGCTGTGGGGTCTTCAAGGGTGTGAGCATGGAGTCCCATCAAAGTGCCCCTGTAGTAAAAGAAGGTAATGCCAGTAATATTGCGTAGATCGAGGGTGCGAATGCAAGTAGCATCTGTACGACGTGGTACTAAGAGAACCTTAAGCCCTTTCGTGGACGGACCTGGCGGACTTGGTATGTCCCAAAGTTGAACAGGTCTTGACAATGAGGGACTCAGTTTCATCCGCGCTTTTCCAAACTGTTTCCCCAATGTCAGTAGCGCTACAAGACAGGAAATGATGCAAGATGGAGGACTTACTCTGAAGTATACCCAAGTACGTTCCGCTTCCTTAGAATCGATAAAGAGATACTTGTAGGAGGTTTGGTATCGACAGCTCCTATACTCGGGCCAGTCAGGTAGTCTCTCTATGCCGAGTAGCCCATGGGAATCAAGGATGAGCCGGAACACAAAAGACTCGGGTGAATCCTCATCGAACTCTGCATCCTGCCCTCGATGCCATTTCTTCACAGTACCGAGATTGTACTGCATGTCATCATCGTCCTTGGATATGCTCTCATCAAAAATTGATAATTCCTCGGCTCTGGTTCTGATAACCAGATACTTCCAGAGAATACTCTCGCGCGAATAGGCTGCTATGAGCTGAAGAACCTCAGATGGCAAGGTTGCCAGTTGCGGCATACCCAAGGCTTCTGCAGTGGAAGAACTAATTGAAACCAGCCCGTGTTCAATAAACCCAATGTGTGGCATGGATTGAGAAGAGCGTACAACCCACGAGATTCTCCAGGCTGCAGCAACCCAAACGCGTTCCAAGGCCGGCTTGTCGTGATACGTCTGCAAGAAAAAGCAATAACATTCCGAATGCATTGTAACTGACTCGGGTGATCCCTTGCAGTCTCGACAATGCTCTCCATTGCACAAGGGGAATAAACCACCCTTTACTGTGATTCCTCGTTCCTTAGGGAATCGGAATCTCTTTGTGCAATAACCAGGACGAGTACCATGGCGGTGACCTTGGCTATTGAGCACTATATCAGATGTCAATAACACAGAAGACTGGCCTCGGCAAGAAGGGATTTGAGGTATGAGAGTCTTACATGCTATAGCCCATTCGTACGGGGCGATGACCTGAGAACAAAGGCCACATATTGATCTGATAGCGACATGCACTACGTCCCATTCTAATGTATCTTCATCAGACTCAACGATCTTCGATTTCATCTCTGGTTGCGAATCACCTGAACCATCAACGTCCGACATTTCGCTTTGCTTGCTGAGATCTGATCGATGAGAGAACAAAATGCGGTGTGCAACCGTGATGATGGAAGAACAAGGTTGATCATACAGCAGAAGCAGAGGGTGTGGATGTGATGTAGTTGGTAACACTGCGTATTGCATTACAAGGATCTCAGTGCCAACATCCAATGAGATTGGGTGGCTGATATGTCTGAGACCATATGGCCATGCACCTAGGGAGTATTGAAACAATCCGGATAGATTAACATTGCTTCTCTTGATGCAGTCTGTAAAACATCGATACGCTCACTCTTCAAGCTAATAATATGAGTCCAGATCAGCCATTCTATGATCACACGCGAACTCGAGAGTCCCCTCCATGCGAGTACATGTCCAGTGAGAGAACATACCCCTTTCACTATGGTCATGACTATCCGAACCGGTGCTGCATTCGACTTTACACTGCCTAATCCGATCGAAGGGTTTGTCGTCGAAGCTGTGGGAATAGCAAAGCCATTTTGGTTTATCACAAGACTTGAAGGGGTCAATCCCGACTCGGCATTGGCCCAACGCCCTCTGAGCGCCGTTGGCGTATTCAAGGAGGAGTCCCCTGCAGTATCCGCTGGCCTCCTCGTAATAGACATCGACGTGAACAACGTCCTTTGCGGAGGCCTCGAAATGAAGGCGGCCACGATATGGGGGACACTCTCCTGAGGGAAGAATCCGGGGGAATGGTGCTGAAGGTTCGTCACCCTTCTTGTCACTTACTGCTCCATATATACTGTGGCCTCTTTTATGCGGAACATTGTACACAAACACGGTCGGCTCCTTTCCTGACAAGTATTCTTTCTTGGAAGGTCCATAATCAGGACCCAGCACGAAATCACCGGCGAGCTTGGTTGATATCTGTTGACGTGAGCATTGGGACTAAAGATGATGCTTTAGTCAGAGACTCACCAGCACTGTCGGTTTCAAAAACGTCGGAGGTAGATATACCTCCAAACTGTCGCGTACACCAATCCTCAGAAGACGGTCTTTACTCGAGATCGGTACATACGCCCACATCAAGTACTTCGGATCTATTGCCGAAATTTCATCCAAAGTGGCTTTCGCTGTCGGCCGTGTGAGCGTGAACCCCCATTATATAACCTCTGAAGTAGAGGAACGTCAGACCAGTGATATTACAAAGATCTACCGTCCGGTAACGGACAGAACCACGGCGGTCAATTGGTACAGCAAACATGCTCAGCCCATTCTTTGGAGGGGTTGGCGTGTCCCAAAACTCTTCGAACCCATATCGCGAAGACCTTCTCAGGAAGGCTCGTCCAAACTAACCTGAGCATTGCCCGGGGGGGGGGGGGCCTTTGACCATACCTTGAAATCAACATGTGAGTCTGCTGCTCGCAGGGGCACAATGAAGAGATACGCACGAGCATTAGACCGAATCGGACTATACTCAGGCCATCTCTCCAGCTTCTCAATTTGACTGAGGCCATCGCGATCAACAGTTAGTTTAAGAACAAATTCTTTCAATTCGCCTTTATCGCAGACAACTGGTTGTCCACGTTGCCATGACTTGATGCTGGTCAATGGGTAACTCTCGATATCAGTTCCGGACGAAGACATACTCTCTGCAACGTTTTGGATAGAGCTGAACTTCCACAATGGGTGATACGGTACAAATGACTTGATCATTTGCAGAACCTGTGGTGGCAAAGTTGCTAGTTCTGGTATCCCAAAAGCTCTTGCGGTAGAAGCCCTTACTGAAGCCTTGGTGGTGTCAATAAGACTGAGCCGAGGAGTAAGTTGAACAGGATGATGTAGCCATGGAAACTTCCAGCATGATGTAACCCATATGCGCTCCATTGCGCTCTCCTGTCGATATTCCTTCATAAATACGCGATAACAAATAGCGTGTATTGTTACAGAAGGAGGGGACTTTGAGCACCTACTACACTCATTACGTTGGCATAATGGCAGTATTCCCCTGACGCGAATAGTCTCGCGGGTTCTAGGATATTGGAACTTTTTAGTGCAACGCACTGGTTTGGTCCCTGTAGGATTACCAATTACTGCAAGGGATTGTTAGTTCAGTACATGCAGCAGAGGGTAGTATTAAGGCAAGTCTTTAAGTCTTACATGCAAGAGTCCATTGATCTGGATTCATCGGTTGATTGCAAAGGCCGCAATCTGATTTAAGATAGATATGCTTCAACTTTTTGTATGGCTCTTCACCCTCATCTTCCTCCTCTAAGGCCTCATCCATATCACTTGTACTGAATTCCTCGTCCGCGAACATGATGGCTTAGGGTAAGAGATAGGTTCACTGGGAGCGTAGAAGGGGAAGAGATATGTAAGAGAGAAAACAGCTGCGAAAGACTGTTGATAGCAAATGTTAGCCAGTCTTTGACTTTAATTAAAATCAACAGTGTAACTAAAGGAGAACTCAGGTTGCCGTGGGAGCGAGTGTGGCTGTGCTGTGGCTGGTAAGAAGGCAACTTATACATACGACAACCGTGGGAATAGGAGTGAAGAGTACCTAAAGATATGGTGGTACATAATTAATTATTATGGCTTTAGATAAAAGGGAAGCTTACGCCCGTTCTGGAGCTTCACTGTTTCGAAAGGTTCATCGGGCGTCCGTAGACAGTGACAACTAGAGATACCAATCATAACCACCGTGTACTCTTGCTCACGCTCGATGGATAGAATAATCGCACAAAATCCATGTATAAGTATCGGCGAGTGGTCTGACAGCAAAGGCCACATTCTGATCAGATACGTAAATGCGTTTCATCAAAATGTGGAATGTCTTCTTCCTAATCAACCAGCGGAAGAGAGACATTGCTGAGTTCATGATGTGTGTTATGGGCTGGTAATGCTACCTGTAAACAGTATAATTAAGCACCTTACATCAGACCAGGAACCATAAATGCTTCTCGTCGTGAGACGAGAAAAAAAAAAGAATACTTTTAGTCGTCGTTCTCTTCCTCATCATGTCGAACGTACATATAAAAAGTGTCTGTGTTGCTGTCGCACAGGAACTCAAGATATGATCCTGCTCGTGCGCGCATACACTGCCAATCATCAAGGTCGCAAGGTTCATGCTCATGGTTATTCGTGCCAGTTGTGCATTCAACTACACAGCTTCCAGTATCTTCCAATGTTTCTGGATCACAGATATCGCGGTAACAGAACCAGGATGGCTCTTCGTAAGCTTTGAAAGGGTCAATACCGATCCGGCATTGCCCTACTGCCCGCTGCGCACCGTTTGCATACTTCAGGAGCAATCCTTTACAATGTCCATTCCTGCGATCGTAATAGACATCAGCATGAGTGATGTTTTTCGCTGGAGCTGCAGTGTGGATACGGTCCCGATTGAGGGGGTCCTCGCCATCGTTGTGGTAGCGAGGAAATGACAACAAGTGTTCACTCTCAAAGTTGTGCTTGGTGACTATGCCGAGTGAACCGCCTGCTAGCTTAGTTGGTACGTTATGAATAAGCACAGATGGCTCATTCCCCGATACATCGTCAGTGTCAGTATAACCTTCGTAAGGGCCAAAGAAGTAGGTCCCTGTGAGTTTGGTGCAGATCTACTGGTGTGAGAAACATTGTAAAGAGATCAGACGATACGCAAACTTACCTCCATTTGTCTTTGCCAGACATCCCCCACGCCGATCCGAAGCAGGGCATCAGTACTGGATACAGGGATGTACGTCCATATCATATGGTCTTGTTCATCTTGAGAGAAATGTTGTATAGCTGTTGCTGCAACTGGTGTGTTCGCTGTGTGGGAGTGAACTGCCGCTATGAAGCCTCTCAGAAAGAAGAAGGTGAGTCCAGTGGTATTGAGAACATCGACAGTGCGGTATCGGATGGAGCCTGGACGGTCCGGCCTCGGAAACATCTTCAAACATCTTAAGGGCGGGCTAGGTGTGTCCCAGAATTGGAAGTCTCGAGAGTCATGAGGATTCTCGATGAATGTTCGGCCAAACTTGTTTAGTATTAACAGAAGTTCCCATGAAGTCACGAGAGGACTGACCTTGAAAGAAATAAAAGAGCCATTAGCTTGTCCTTGTGTAAAGAAAACGTATGCGCATGTATTGGACCGAATATGGTTATACTCTGGCCAATCTTTCAATCTTTGGATCTCCTTCAAGCCAAGACAGTCAACAGTAAGTCTGACGATGAACGGCTCTGATTCACTCTCATCACGAGTAGTATCCGCCACTTTCAATTCGCGTTTCCAGGCTTTCACTGCTGCCAGAGCGAAGCGAGTAGCATCATGCTGAGGCTCGAAGGGATTTTGGAAGGGCCGTGACATCTCCTCAGAAATGTTTTGGATGAGAGAATATCGCCAGAGGAGATTATTGGGGATATAAAACCTAACCATTTGGAGCACTTCTGACGGCAAAAGCGCGAGACCTGGGATACCAATAGCCTCGGCAACAGGCCCTCCTATTGACACCAACGTCATGTCAGTGAGATCAAGTCGAGGCTTCCGCCGGGCAGGTCGGTGTCGCCATGGGGACTTCCATGCTGAAGCGACCCATATAGCCTCCATGGCATCTTCCCGACAATAAGACTGCTGAAAAACACGGTAACAATTCGCATGTATTGTCACAGATGGACAAGCCAATTCGCACATCTTGCATTGGAGACATTGGCACAGTGTTAGCTTGTCTGCCATTTCAACGACATCCTGAGACTCTGGAAATCGGAACTTGTTGGTCAAATGAGACGGGCTGAGGCCATCGTCGTGCCCAAGCACTATAAACCCAATGTTAGATCGAACTGGGGAAGTTTCCCATCCTTACTCACAGGCCACAGTCCACTCGTCGGTGTGAATAGTTTGATCGCAGAGTTCGCATTCTGGCTTGATGTAGACATGTGTTTCTGTCATGAAATCCTCCATTTTGCTTAAGTGCGTCTTCTCGGGGAGCACGAAAGAGGGTGCTAAATTAAACCTGGTAAGAGAAATATTTGTATCATTTAGGATCGAGGCCCCAAGTGTTCTTTCCTCGCGAGTCGTTGAAAGGCCAAAGTTGCAAGAGCGGGCTAGCTGCTGCCCGAGTACCTACCTGAGGTACCCAAGCTGCAACTGCCTGGGTCGTCTCTGAAGTAAATCTGGCCGATTGGGAGCATCTTAGACAGCCTACCTATCTATCCTAAGGCGGTTTGGTTAAAACTGTGGCTCTTCAATAGCATTTTTCCAGGCATCTGCCAATAAGTGTAGTTTAATCGAAATTGAAGAAGGACTTGGGTACGGAGTAGGTAGCCGCCATAGGCAAACAATCTCAGGAACCTGCATCTGCACTTGGTTTAATGACCTGAAAATACGACCTGGCCTACAATAATTCATTCCTTCTTCTCCTTCTTCTAGCGAGTTTCCATGACCAGGGCAAGGTGGTCATTGCGTTGCCTGACCGCTGTCCCTGGGTCAGTGCTACCTTCTAGAAAGATCACAGCTAAGAACCCTGTGGGTGGCCTCAAAACTTTTAGAGACCCTGTCTCAGACGAACGATGCAGAAAAGAATTACACAATATTTGCTTATGATTCAGCAATTTTTTAGACGACAAAAGAAGCAATTGATGCAGGTCGCCTCACAAGGCTGCAGTTGTCCCCGACAATCGCTGCATGTTTTCTGCAGGCTGATACTGATCTGATGGGGAATACTGACAGCCACAGCCCGCAGACATGAAACACCATGACGAAACGTTTCACGAAATGATTCCGCACAGTTTTCTATCTATTACATGTTGCAAGGATCCTCCTCCGACAAGCTGCCGCATCTGGAATTGACATTGGCATGGCGATGCGAACGTGCCTGAATAAAGCTGCAAATTCTCAAGCCATGTATCTATTTTCGGCCACAGCCAACGCTAACTGTCGCAGCATCTGCATGACAAGAGGTCAGTGCAAAGGAGAAGCTCTTGACAAAACACTCATCAGAATGACAGTACAGTACGGACAATACAGATGGTATCACGACATGTATCAAACTCCTCAAAACGAACTCCCACGGCCAGCTTTCCTCGCAGCTTGCCGAGGCAAATGACAACCATATCGGATATATCACCAAAACGATGGTCTTCTGACCGATGGCATAACATGGCTGGCCCCTTTCCCGGCAGGCTGGAGGCTGGCTGCACGGATCCGACGATCAGGATCGACATATACGTAGCAGAGGGGGGAAATGATGACGGCAGAAGACGACCGCTACTAACCCTAAAAGACCATGGCTCACCGTCAACCACGGCTTCGTCAAACTGATGGGACATTTTTGATTAGGGAGGCATTGGCCATGCATGGATTACTGTATGGAATCAAGATAAAGCAAGCTATCGGGTCGCTTCCGCAGCATCAGCTATCACGCAGGTTGTTTTTGGTCAGATTATTATACCCCTGCCAAACATCAAAAGAAAGGTACCAGTGAACCGTTAAGGGCCCTGTGCGCGCTCGGTCATCTGCGCTTGGTGCCGCTCGCTAGTGAGGATGAGAAGACCATTACTGGGGTCCTTGAAAGGGTTTGGTCAAGGTCCATGACGAGCAGCAAACAGCACATCGCATCCCACTGAAGCTTTATCGAAGCATCCACCGAAGCGCCTCAACGCACTGACCCTCAGGTTTCTTCCCAACAGCAGCTCCGGGGCTGGCTCCGTTTCACTTTGTGATGGGATGTCCACTGCCCTAAGACGCCACTAACTTTAGGTACAGGGCAATGAGTTGCTTGCTAATGTAGCTGGTACTGCGACTATCTTAGCTACATGCGCTTGTGCCAAGGTACCGGCACCACCACGCGGGCAGCCCAGGACATCTCAGTTTATCTGCAATCGCATCATTGCGAGAGCCAATTTCTGTGCCGTTCGGTGATTAACCCAAAGTTTGACTCTCGAAACCGTTCCTTTCCCGTTGAATTGCTTGCATTACCGATGCTTGCTTGCTTGCTTTTGGCTTGCTCATATTTCTCCACTCAAAGCTTCACTTTCACAGGGGCCCTTGTTCTTTTGCTCGCTTCTTACACGCTGCTTCACCGTGTGTGACGGCACTGCCCGCCCGCCCAGCTAAGTCAGGATAGTACTTACAGTACAACACTGTAGGTACTTTGCCTAACTACCCCACACCAAGCTTTCCTTGTCCGTGTGAGTGGGCGTGTCGAATGCAAGAGGGGCCTTCTGTGTCGTGGTCGTGGTCTTGAGTGGGCGTCGTTCATGTGGCGGCCAGAACTGGCACTGGAATCCATCTTTTCCCATGCGGATCTATCTATCTCCTACCTTACCTTACATACTGTACATGCTCTTTTGACTTGACCTTCCTCAACTGATTTCCCCTTCGAGCTTCGCCAATTCCACTCTTACAATAGCTTCCTTGTTGCTTCTTGACAGCTCCCCACCAGCTTTCTTCTTCTTTTAACTTGACCTCTATCCGTGAGCATCAGATAACCTTCGTTTCTTGGCTTCCGTTCAAGCTTTGGTAAGTCCCAACACGAGTCTCCATTCTTTGTCCGCCATCCGTCATCGCTCACACTCCTCGAAAGCCACCTTCGACCTATCCACGCGATCATTCTTGACGTTCAACATCTACGCCTTCACCTGCACAACAGCTCGCTCCTTGTTCTCGTGTTACGAAAAAAGATCCAAACCGCCGCCTTGGAACCCTGTGCGACTTCTACCTTGATATTCAGTCTGTGACTGCAGCTTTTACGCCCTCTACCTATCACGGGGCCTACGGATCGAGCCTGGGCTTCAACACAAGCCTTTTGTGCGTCCATATTTCAAGCCACAGTCGGCAAACCGATTGCACGAAAGCGATCATCTTATTCTCCTCAAGGATTGCTCTCCAACGTCACACCGGAGCATGACTGTACCTTGATCCACTCTCCAAGTTTCACTTGACATTTCCGCGTCATAGCCTGGGAGATATAAAGCCAGGAACAAAGAAAAAGGTCAAGAAACTGTCACCCTCAGCTCCGGCGGCGGCTCGAGAGCTTGCTGGAGGGGAGGCAATTGTCCTCGCCGTTGCGATTCCGCTGACTTCTAGCAACACCGCATTTTGCCAAAACTGGAACCATGAGGCGAGGTCGTTCCCCAAGCTCGCCATCGCCCTATAGGGCTTTGGCTCATCATCAGCAAGCCTCGGCTGCTGCGACATCCTCAGATTCGATTTCATTGATTCGGTCTTTCAATGTCGAAACAAACCCAACGCGGCCAGTGCGGCCTTCGCCGCTCACAGCATCGCTTATCCGAGACATGCCGCTAGATCTGGTTGACCGCATCAGATCCTTCCCTCTCTTTATGTCAGCTCCGGAAGAGTTTCTTGTTGCTATAGGAAATCACCTGAAGCCTCAAATCCAAAGCCCCAATGATCATATCGTGACGGAAGGAGACGAAGCCAAGGCAATGTACTGGTTGGTTCGAGGAGTAGTTGCTGTCACTTCGCGTGATGGTGAGGCGGTCTATGCTGAGCTCAATCCCGGTTCGTTCTTCGGAGAAATCGGTGTTTTGATGCAGATGCCTCGAACAGCTACTATTGTAGCACGCACGAAGTGTTTGTTGCTAGTGCTGAAGAAAGAGGATTTACATGCCGTGATACCTAAATTCCCAGAAATGGAGAAGGCCATTCGGGAAGAGGCACAGGAACGGTTGAACCTTCTGAAAAAGAAGCGGCAAGAAAGTGGAAGATTGGTCAAATCTCCCCAGGGAGACTTCAGCGCCCGAGAAGCCGCTCCTGGAGAGGTCTCTACTGGAGAGAGGGGCGCTATCAAGGACGGTGCGGTTGTCAACAACAAGAAAAGAAAGTCCCCGAGCCCTGGAATCATGGAGGACCCAGCTGCTGGGAGTGCGATTGGAAGCGGTCAAATCAACATTCGAACAACACTTAAGGAGTTACCGCTCTTCTCTACACTTCCTGCAGATATCCTGCATTTCCTGGGATTGAGTGTCCAACCGAAGTCCTATACCCCATTTACAGATATCGTTCGCCAAGGCTTACCGGGAAACGAAATTTTCTTCATTGTTCGTGGCGAGGCGGAGGTCATTCATGATGAGCCAGTTTACGACGATAACATTCAGAATAAGGCCAAGGCCATCCCAAAACGGCCTCGATTGAAGGCAGGTCAATATTTCGGCGAAGTTGCAAGCCTTGGATTGTCACGAGGTCGAACAGCCACCGTAAGATCTATCACTTCTGTCGAGTGTATCATGATTACAGGCGATGTCCTCGACGAGTTCTGGAGACGCTGTCCTTCCGATATTCTGACACAGGTCAAAGAAACTGCACGGTTGCGATATCAGAAACAGAGCGACGACGTTGTTATGGTTGATGTTGATGTGAAGGAAAAGGCTAACAAATCTGACCCGCCGACACCTACAACACCAACACGAGCATCGCTCCCTGACCTCACTTTTACTACCCCATCCAAGCCTGGGTCTCCAGCGAAAGATGATACAAGCAATATAGCACCCAAGGACCCCGACCCGTTCTTGAGTGTGAACATGGAGAATATTCGAAATCGAAGGCGGCATTCGTTGGCACCTCCAATGCCTCCAACAGACAGCTCTACCCCAACGACCAACGGTGCCAGGTCTCGCCTCTCAGAAGTAACTCCTATCAAATTTGCGTTTTCTGATGCTTCAGCTGACGACAATGACGTCCCGGCAAAGCGAGTACGGACGACTCTGCCAACCCGACCAATTACTATGAGCAAACCAGTTCTCTCAGATGAGATCCTAATTTACATCTTCAAGCACGTGGATATAGGAGAGCTGTTTCGACTACGCCTTGTTAGCACACACTGGCGTAAGCTCTTGACTACATCCCCCAAAGTTTGCCAAGATGTCGACCTCTCGATTTACAACCGCAAGGTTACTGACGAGGTCCTGATCAAGGTGCTTGCTCCCTTCATTGGCACTCGCGCTTTGTCCATTGACCTGAATAATTGCTTTCATATAACGGATGAAGGATTTGGTGCTCTATGGCGCAGCTGCGGCAAAAATGTCAAGAAGTGGAAAATGAAATCAGTCTGGGACGTTTCTGCGAACCAAATTTTGGAGATGAGCGAGAACGCGAAGGGATTAGAAGAAGTTGACTGGAGCAACTGCCGCAAGGTTGGTGACAATCTTCTAGGCCGCGTTGTTGGCTGGGTTGTACCAGATCCACCGCCTTCGAAATCAGTCGTTATCTCAAGTTCCACGGCTCGATCGCGAAGCAAGCAGCAACAACAGAAGCATGCCGCACAGCATGTTCTGCCGCCGGGTACAGTAGTTGGGTGCCCGAAACTCAAACGCCTCAACCTTTCCTACTGTAAGCACATCACAGATCGTTCTATGGCTCATTTAGCAGCACATGCTTCGAACCGTATCGAGTCGTTGTCCCTCACACGTTGCACATCGATTACAGATGCAGGGTTTCAATCATGGGCGCCTTTCCGGTTTGAAAAGCTATCTAGGCTGTGCCTAGCTGATTGCACATATCTCTCGGACAACGCTGTGGTTGCCCTGGTCAACTCAGCCAAGAACCTTACACATCTGGACCTATCGTTCTGCTGTGCACTTTCTGACACGGCGACAGAGGTCGTCGCTCTCCGTCTGCCAAAGTTGCGGGAGCTGCGATTGGCGTTTTGCGGAAGTGCGGTCAGCGATGGAAGTTTGGAAAGCGTGGCGCTCCACTTGAACGACTTGGAGGCCCTCAGTGTTCGTGGCTGCGTGCGTGTCACTGGTCGAGGCGTCGAAAATGTCCTGAATGGTTGCGGGCGACTGAACTGGATGGATGTCAGTCAATGCCGTAACTTGGAGTCTTGGATCCGAGCCGGTGGCGTTTCGAATTGGGGGTTTGATGACCGCGTAGGTCAACGTTCTACAGAGCCCACATCAAGCGAAACCTCTGGGCAGGGACAATCAGAGGATGACAATCCTGCGCCCAAGGCCATGAGCGTTGCTATGCTCACAGCGCAGAACTTTATGCCACGATCTGCGTTCGGATACAGAGCCAAGAGAGCACGACGACCCGTGCGGTTCGTCATCGAGAAAGGATTTGGAAGTTTACGATAAAGAAAGGACGGCGTCTTGGGGGGCACTTTGAGGAACCGATTGGGAATTGAGTTGGGATGGAAAGCATTGGATCTATGTTGCGCAGCATTGGCGTCAAAGTCGTGGAGCATTTGCCATTACTACATATCAAGTCTCGTGCGATGCAACGCATATCCGGGTAGAGAGGAAGCATGATGGAATGGGTGAAATGCTGGGAGAGAGGATGCTTAGTAGATACCCTTGATGGAGGTGTTGATATCCTTCATAATAATACTGGAATTGAAAAGAAGCAGCCGAAAATAGAAGAGGCTAGAAAAAGGCCAACGTCAACGTATATGTGATGTAACTATTCCCATAGCGTAACACCAGTAAATCCGACGGCGCCTGGAGTTTAGAGCCCGTAGCCGCCGAGTGATGACCAACTGAGTCACTGAGAGGCACCGGTTCTTTCCACAATATTCCACCGACACAGCCACGTGATGTCGGATTTTAGGTAAGGTAGGCTCCACAGCCGGAACCAACGTCATGCTTTCCATTCTTTTACCGGGGACTTATAATACTCTCGATTCCCCGTCCCCGCTTCAACCTTTTCCTTTGTAAACGAAACGACTTGCATATCGCATCCTTCCCCAGCAACTGCATCGCCAGAACGACGATGTCCTTCACAATTACTGTCCGCCAGGGCCCTGCGCGACTTGCGCAGAGGCTTCCTGAGCTCTCAAAGACTGCTTTCCGCAACACCGCATCCGTCCGAAGCTTCCACGTCCAGTCCAAGCCCACAGCCAACTTCTTCACATCGCGCGTCACCTCCGCAGCCACCCGCAATGCTTTCCAACGAACAAGCCGTGCTGGCGGTCGATCTTACAACCAGCAAGCTGCAGGAGCTGCCACAGCGCCTCAGTCGACGAGCCGACGACTCTTGGTTGGAGGTGCCATCTTTGGCGGTACGCTTGTTGCCATCAATGCTGTCTTCAACCGGGAGACCCGTGAGGATGGCGGCATGCCCGTTTACGAGCGCGAATACTTGAACAACACTTTCTTGCACACTGGTCTCGGAATTGGTATCATTGGATTGACGGCTCGACAAATGGTTCAAACCGGCTTCGTTTACCGAATCATGGTTACTAACCCTTGGGTTGTTGGAATTGGTGGTCTCGCTCTCAGCTTCGCCACCATGATTGGAACTCGATCTATCAGCCCTGACAAGTAAGTTGATGAATTCAATCAATGCCAATTTTGAAACATTTTTACTAACAATACCCAGCTACATCCCCAAGTACGCCCTCTGGACCGCTTTCAACGCCACTCAGGCTGCATTTGTCGCTCCCCTCCTCGCCTTCGTTCCCCCTGCTCTCCTTGGACGTGCCGGTCTCTACACCATCGCCATGATGGGTGGTCTTGCCATCGTCGGTGCCACTGCTAAGCAGGAGAAGTATCTCTACATTGGTGGTCCTCTCCTGGCTGGTGCCGCCATCGTTGCTGCTTCTGGTCTCGCCCCTCTTGTCATCCCCGCCACCGCTATCCGAACCCTTGCCTTCACTGAGAGCATCTGGCTGTACGGTGGTCTTGCTGTCTTTGGTGGATTCACTCTGTATGATGTCCAGAAGGTCCTCCACCACGCGCGTCTCGCCCAAGCTGGTGTCATTCGCCGTGACCCCGTCAACGAGAGTATCTCTCTCGAGCTTGACTTCCTCAACATCTTCATCCGCATGGTTCAAATCCTGATGATGCAGCAGAACCGACGCAAGTAAGCGATCGGTGATGGAGGTGCATAGAATTAGCGCTATAGGCGTTTTGTATTATTTTTAGCAAAAGGATTATTTACGCGGATGGAGGATAATGATGAACTCCTCTCCTGTTTTTTGTTGAAATCGGTCTACAAGTGGATGGGCCTTCCAACTTCTTAATTTTAGGATTAGCAAATAAGAGAAAAAAAACATCAAATATCCAGAGTGGAGTTGATTTCAAATGTTGTAAATTGTGACTAGGTATATGTTGAATTTCTGTCCCCTCATTGCCTCATTCCAAGTTAAGTTTCCTGATATCATTGATGCCATTTCCATCCGTCTGCTAAGCCAAAATACAATATATCCTCGAATGTTTATCTACTCCAGAGGTGGGAAGGGCCTCATAAAGTGGCTCGGGCACTCATAGCCAGAGGGGTTATTGTGG
This sequence comes from Fusarium subglutinans, assembly GCF_013396075.1. Taxonomy (NCBI): domain Eukaryota; kingdom Fungi; phylum Ascomycota; class Sordariomycetes; order Hypocreales; family Nectriaceae; genus Fusarium; species Fusarium subglutinans. The sequence goes on along the minus strand of NW_023502100.1, from coordinate 30,546 downwards.
AGGTAGAGTTGGTGATACTCCTCAGCAGTCCACCACTTTCCAGCGGGCGCAATCTCGGTAACGATGCCGCCCTTCCACCATTGCTTGTTGGCCTTCTCTGTGACCTCGCGCGCGATCTTCTCCTGCTCCTCGTTGTGGAAGTAAATGGCAGAGCGGTACTGGGGGCCGGTATCGGGACCCTGGCGGTTCAGCGTCGTGGGGTCGTGCGTCTTGTAGAAGAACTCCAGGAGTTGTGCGTATGAGACTTTTGTAGGGTCAAAGATGATTTGCGCAGCTTCGGCGTCTATGAATGTTAGTTATGCTTTAACGCGAATGATGAGGATTGCGACGTACGGCCTGTCTTTCCACCGCAGACGGCGCGGTAGCTAGGGTTGTCGAGATCACCACCAATGTATCCAACCTTTGCATCGATCAGACCCTTATCGGCAAAGTGTCTGCGATACAAATGCTCTGTTCCCCAGAAACATCCCGCTGCGACGGTGCAGCGCTGAGCGCCCTCGGGGATGACAGATGCAGCGGATTGATCGGGAGCGATTGAGAGACGTGTAGATTGTGTAAAGGGACGGGCGAGACGCGCCAGGAAGGGAGGAAGGTAGGACATGTTTGCAGGTAGTAGAGATGAATGCGATTGTGTTGTTCTGTTCTGAGGAGGTAGAGTGAAGCTATCGAGGGAGTCGCATTGATATTTGAATGTTTTTTCGGGCTGTCGGTCAATGCGAATGACAAATCTTTACCTAGAAGGGGGAGCCCAAGTGTGGCGGGGGTAATGGAAGCTGCGTCACTGAAGACGCAGATGACGATTGGATTTCGCAGAGCTCTGCTTCCTCTTTTGGGAAGGTGGCGTGCCGTTTAGTTCAAGGGTCTTTTTCTTCTTCTGCCCCGCGGTTTTTCATTAGCGAGTTATGGACCATGTAATCAGTGGCTGAGGCTGTGTTTTAGTGCTTGATTACCTGAACAGATTTACTGCAACGGGGAGTGAGCTACAGGGCTGTGAACTATTTGAAATAGGCAATTCTGCTGATACGCCTGTTGATGTGTTGGCTGTGCATACGCTTCTCATACGCTCAATTACAGATATCCATCAGTCCTTGTTAGTGAGAGGCCATCTCGGCTATATTTGTGGATTTCACTATTGCCGTTAGCTACCTACCTACCTATTCTTCGACATACTATACGCCCCCTATGCACTCAGGGCGTGCTCGCATGTAGCTAATGCCTGCAAACCCTCTCACACGTGCTAACAAGAATAACTGCCGTTATTAGGTATGCCACGCATATACATAAATAATTCCTAGGATATTTCGATGCAATAGAAACACGATAAGATAAAGATAAAATTGGGTTAATTAACTTCTGGAAGTCATCGTCCGCTGAATCGCATGCGGAGTTTAAACTCTCGTCTCGTCTTCCCCGCCGACTCGGCCGACCTCGGTTCCCCAGTCGGACATAGCATAGATTACACTTACACTGACTATATATCATTCTCGCAACCCTCTATAATCTTTTTAATTAATTATACTCGCTCAGTATCTTGATCATGACTTCATCAAACCTTGCTCAACGTATTCCTCCCGACTCATGGGACTCACACATGCACATTGTCGACGTTGAGAACTACACCCTTGATGCTTCAGCCAAATACCGTCCTACGTCTCATAGTCTGGACCAAGCCCTTACCTTTGAAACCAGCGTTGGGCTCCGCAACATAGTCCTGGTTCAGCCATCTATCTATGGCCTCGACAACTCGTGTCTTCTCGATGGTCTGCGTGCACTTGGTGCTGAGCGTGGACGAGGCGTTGTTGCCATCAACCCCGAGGCCGTTAATGAGGAGGATTTGCGTTCTTGGCATGAACTAGGCGTTCGTGGAGTGAGACTCAATATCCTCTCGAATGAACTTGCCATTGATGCGGCCGAGTTGGAGAGGCAGTTAATGCTTTACGCTGACGCTGTGAGACCCTTGGGATGGGTTGTTCAGGTCTATGTTCCAATGGATATGGTCACTCTCCTTGAACACATCATCCCGAAGCTCAATGTCAAGTTCTGCATAGACCATCTTGGACAACCGCCTCTGAACAAATACGCAGGCGCAGATCCATATGACATTCCAGGCTTCTCTTCTCTCATCAATTTACTCAAAAACGGCCAGACATATGTCAAGCTGTCAGCCGCTTACAGGATGAGCACACTCCCTGACTACAGCGATTTGGATCCCATCGCTAAGGAGGTTATTCGAATCGCTGGAAAGACGCATGTTGTTTTTGCAACCGACTGGCCTCACACAAGGTTTGAGGGATTGGATATCAAGCCTTGGATGGAGAGAGTGTTGAGTTGGTGTGGTGATGATGAGCATCTCAAGGAGCGGCTTTTCAGAGGAAATGCTGAAGATTTATGGGACGTTCAGAGGCCATCGAGGAAATCAGACCAGTAATTGGAATCATTTATGGCTAGGGGTCGAGCTCGATATAGCAGTAAGGGGATCTTCATCCATGGTGTTCAAAGCTGATTTCGTTCTTTCTGCTATGGACATGTGTACTTGTTAATATTTTCGTTTATATATTCATATCATATCTGCCTATTATTCATCTGTTGATCATTCTGCCGTTGCATTGTGATACCTGGAACGTCAAGAACGATTTCCAAAATGGCCACAACCAGTCCTAGGACCATTCTACAGAGTGCGAGATTACACAAGCAATCGAGACATGACTCCATGTTCCAGCATGAAGTTGACGGTTGAAAGTATAACTTCGATAACATCTTCTCCGAGTAGCGCCGGGCAGTGTTCGGCATGTGGACCTTGAGGGCTCGGCAGATGCGAGTATATAACGGTATCGCGGCTTCGATACCCCGATGTGAGAGCCCACAGTCAAGACTACCAATGCCTGGTAAGCCTCTTCTGTCGTTGAGCTCTTTGCTATTGGATGAATCAAGATCCGTGGTTCCTTGAGTGCCTGATACCCGGCTGAGAAGTTGATATTTTTCACTCCATTTGAGTTTCCGGGTATCGGATTCGCGTCAGTTCCCTGATTTTCGGCATCCTGCTTTCATTGACGTTGATCAAATCAGTTTTTAGTATACTCTAGAATGCTCTACCACAGCATCCTTGATCAACCAAAATTCTGAGGGTTGTTTCCTGACTCATAGATAGCGCCCACCCGTACACTCAGTGGCTCAAATGAGGATAAAGCCTCGAAAACTCCTCGGTCAACGGCCATTGCATTCGGATTCATATCGTCGGCCCACGGTGTCTGGAACAGCTGCTCCGGCTCGTAAGGCGATTGCTGTGCGGGTATATCAAATGAAGCTGGGTAAATAGTCTCGGTAATCGGTATGTCTGTAGGCATCGGAACATCTGGCATAGGCTGAGGCATCGGCGGAGGAGGCTGTTGTTGTGGTGTACTGAATCCTGGATCAAGCCCAAGATTCGCCATCTCTCGGGTGATCAAATCCAAAGCACTTGAGATGACTATGTGGTATGTTAGAGCTTGTACAGCTAGGGGCATAAGCTACTTACCTGGATTAACAGTTTTGGCCTGATGCAAGGCTCGTACGCAGAAGCTCAGCTTGCGAACTGCTTGTTGGTCCTCAGGTGTAGCTTGAACCTGCAAAAGGAAAATTGTGGCCGCGATATACACACTATATGAAAGTGATAGAACGCAGTGACTGATGGTAAATGTTCTGCAAAAAAGATCGAAGATGGCTATAATAGATGTTGCAGATGTGACGCATTCCACGAGATGGTTCTGCATCGGATGAGGGCCTTCATCCTCTGGGTATACCTGCCAGGTGAGCATCGGCCTAAACAGGAGGATTCTGAACGTATGGTACAATGCACTTATCAGATTAGCTAGCGCTTTCAGAAATGGAAAACTGGCACTCACTTCATGGTGACAATGTGTGATGGAGGTGCCAGCTCAGGCATGGCGGAGAGCTCGATCTTGAGATGTGGAGGGAGTTGTTCCCACCATAGTCTCATGGCAGGATCTTGTGTCTGTAGACACTCTTGCATCTCTGCCTCGGTATTCTCCAGTAATGGATCATACATGTGAATGAGAATCTCATTGAAGATGACTGATAATCGACAAGCACTCATGAAACAGGAAGTTGAGTGAGCTGTCGCAGGAGGGTACTTCCAATCTGATCCATGAGGTGAGTCAAAGGGGACCCAGAGCTCATTCTCGGCCGAGTCGTCCACTAGAGGCTATCAGTAACTTGTTTGCCGAATAATTCCATATCTAGACTTACTGATAATCTGAGGCGGTGACACCTGCGTATGTTGCAGTGAAGGCGAGCGACCGAGGTATAGGCTGATAATCTTATCCCAGAAATAGCAACTCCAGTAAAGTCGATGTCGAATTTCGACCTCTTCATCAGTCAAATGGACTGACCCTGGATATCTCTGTCCATCAACGCAAATACCCAAATGATCAATGAGACGGAACGCTATGCCACTGTAAATCCAGGCCTGTGTCGTGTTGCCATGACCACATTCTCCTGCGCTAAGAAGTAGCAGTGTCTGAACAGTTGGTATAGTACAAACGCCTCTACTTAATTCGTCGAAAAGCATGCTTCGGGCGTGTTTTGCAAAAACAGCTCCTCCATCATAAGACTGATCCAGCAGTTGTTTGGTGGAGGGATCACTTTTACCCCAGCGGATGGAATGTGAGAGCATTGCATTCAGAAGAGTGTGAGAATAGTACGGCCCCATGGATTGCATGTCACCTGTGAATGTTAGTTACTGCTTACATGATTTCGAGGTGAAGCATACGAGTGAATGCAGGCCTGTAGATAAAGTTAAAAAGAGGCTGGATCCAGCACCAATGCACATTCAGAAGGTATTGAAACGGTTCCTTTATGGTGTAAGCTGAGATTCGTGAAACTGCAGATTATACGACAACCTACTGGGATATCAGACAGGTTTTCCATCGCTCGCTGATGCCATGCATTGTTAACCAAACGCTCTCTTCTATGAGCATCCGAGTCAATGGATGATATCGAGTCTGGCTTATGCTTGTGAGGGTCACTGGGAAGGTTGAAGAGACTGGTCGGTCCATGGTAAGTAATGCCACCCTTGTCATCGATCTTGAGACCCATGAAGCTCCTCGTCATTGCATGCTCGTCTGTATGGCGATTCGAGTCATGGCCGTTCCAGACGCCAGGACTCGAATGATTTGAGGCGGCCACTGATGGAGGAGATTTGATAGCAGCGAGTTGGTCTTCCAATTCTTTAATGCGTTCCTCAAGGCGCTGGGTGTAAGACAGAGTCGGGTTCCTATGACACGTGAGCAATTGCTCAGAAAATAATGAGGCCGAGGTGAGTCCCACAGTTTGTAAATACAGTCATCGCTTCTAGCAGCACAGCGATTGCAAATCGGTTGCTCGCCGCCGCATTTGACCTAAAGGGTATCAGTACAGGTTTATGGGTGAAGCAGTGATTGTGTCGACCTTGCGTCTACGGCACGGCTCACAAGAGAATGCGCTCTTCTTTGTGGCTTTGACCGACGACATGATGTGCCACAAAGTCTAGTGAGTTTCTCGTCCAGTCCAGGTCAGTTCCGGTATTGCAATTAAATCGGCAAGAGTCGTCAGAGGCAGAGAGTGAGCCCCGCGTTGGACATTGAAACCCCACCTAGAACTTGGGCCGGGTCTGTCCGATGATGAAGCTGTAGACTGCTGCGCCGAGGGACAGTATAAAGACAGTGAAGGTGGTTTTCTCCTTTAGGGGTAAGAATAAGGCACAGTTAATAAAAGCCCGACTAGGACGAGGATTCTCCGCCTTGTGACTGTTTCGAGTCAAAGGTAAAGTTGTGGTAAAGTACACGGAGCCGATGCTGCGTTAAGCCGGGGCAAGACTGTCGGGAGGCCCCAGCTCGGAGGGACAAGTGGGGGCGGGTTCTAGGCCTGTCAGGCCTGACCAGACTCTGTGTAAGAGACGTCAGGTCCTGAAATCAATTGATGAGCTGTGTTGAATTGTATTGAAAGATACTATAGATGGTCAAATGCAAAAGGTAAAGATTGATCAGGCACATCCCATTGGAAGCCTCAGGACCAACTACAAGATGATCACGTGGGTCATGTGCTCTTGGGATGGCTGTTCCAAGGGAAGGCGCAGCCAACGGTATAGGACAGTATAGCGCTGGATGTGCTGTAACTTGGGCCTCTTCAGTCGTCATAACCTGAACGATCGACAGTCTCTGAGACGAATTCGTTCTAATTTACAACTGTATTGCCAAGAATTACTCCTGGATTTCGAGTTCTCTCAAGATATATCATATACTTTTGTTTCATTTTCGTACATCGAGCTAAATGACATACGAGGCGAAACCGGAACAGGAACACTTTACATATGGAGCTCCGCATCCATTTCCCGGAACCGAGGAACTGGCTACGGCATCTGATAAAATATTATCTCGGTATATATGGAGCACTCAATACCTTGTTTATTGTCTATTTACCTACTCATTCAATCTATTTTCAGCCACTAATTATCTTCTCATTTAATGCTGCTTCATCTCTTCAGGTAGTCATGCTTCTCTCCAGGCCTTAATTGACAACCTCGGTCGAACGGACCCGATAATATCCACTTTGCGGCCGAAGAGAAGCATCGATGCCCGGTGCAGTGGATGCCCTAGTCAACCAGATCTCACGGGCTTGAGACTATAGACTCAGTTCGAGCCTAACATGGTGTTACTACATCGCAAAGAACCGTGCCCGCCTTTTGATGAACACATATCACCTGATTACTCTCTCATGTCACAGTCCAATATTGTTACATCGACTACAATATCCCTCCAGACACGGACGGGACAACTGCTCCTATATCCTGACCTGTAATTGTCATACTCGCAGTTGTTGTTGCACATGCATCTTCTTCTCAGTCGATATGTTACCTCTCACTAACACAGCTTCTGTGTATGTCCTGGTCGCCAAGCACCGCATGTGATCTTTTACATGAGCATCGATGCATGCATATGCGAAACTGTCACATCCCATAAGTTGGTCAACAAGTTCTACGGCATTGAGCCAAGCACTCGAGAACAATCTCTGTGCATCACAGAACTGTAATCCATTGGATGCCTTTGTAGGTGGGACTTGTATACGCTTGATGCGTCTCATTGCAGCTTAGGCTATCAAAGGTCAAGCTCTTTTTTCTTGACTCCGAGTGTTCTTCCAAGGATGCGACATCATTAAAATTAATAGCATAATGTCAATCTTGAATTGCAAAGGTCAAAGTGATTCACATGTAATAACGATTATCACTAACGGCTCTTGTTGCCGTGCTATTTCCACATCTACAACAAGGATCATCCATCGAGCGGCACAGCGGGGCACAGTAATCAGTGATCGGTGATCAGCGCTCACTTTACCCCTGCGTCAACTGCAAATCAACAACCTCTCAACTTCATCGCAACATCCATCACAATGTCAACAGAAAGATCTCTCTGCAAGACCGCGGTCTATGGCCTATGGTCGTACCAATTTGGTTTCCTCTTGTTCGCAGAAACATACCAGCTTTTCGTGGACTCACTCTCCTTCCGCCTCCTGTTTCTGCTTCTCCCCTTCATGTTTGAGCTGTTTCTCCTTTTCACCACAGCTTCTCGCATTCCTATTCTGGCGCCATGGACCAAACGTTTTCACCGGTTCTTCTACGAAACGAGAGACTGGGCTATGGTCCTCCCAGTCTTGAGTATCCTCTGGGTCTTTGGCATTTTAATGGTTGCCGGCCTTGTTTTCACAGACCTCATTGGTTCCGGACCCATCAATAGAACTCTAGGATTCATACAACCTTACCTTGGGTTTGTTGTTTATATAATCTACATCGGGGGTGTTGTAACCTTTATCCCACTGCCGTTTTGGACAGCTTTTGTTGGTTTCCAGGCTTGTATGCGGGTGAAGAACCTCAGGAGTCCCGAGGAGGAAGAGGCGATGGGATTGACGGCCAAGGACGACGACGACGAGTGGAACGGCTTTCAAGATAATCGGGGTGACTGAGCTGCACTATATTTAAGAAGCCCAGATGTCTTATTGAAACCGTATGTACTCCGAAACTCATGCTAAAAGTCCTCGTTTAATCATGCATCCTCCTCGTGTGCTCCAATTTCCCCTCCATCCCTTTCTCAAAAACACCCATTAAAAAGTCACCGTCGTGCTACATACACTGATACGATGTAGTAGTGAATGGTTTAACACATAGATCCAGCCTTGTGTCAGAGCCCGCTGTACCATGACAGAATGTAACGGAACTCATAATCTTGTACTGCTCACACAGTCATACAGCCATTGCTGGACATGTGGTTTGAGCAGCCCCGATCGCCGGGAACAACTTAGGCATGGCTCATCTGACCATCAATGATGCTATCATTTCGTGGAGCAGCACCATGGTCCTTGGGCTCAAGAGTGTCGGTCTGGGAGTGAGCGATGGGCTCTTTCTCGTGATGTTCGAAGAAGTGATGCTTGCTACCCCTCTCCAAATCGTCATCATCCTGGCCAGGGTTGGCGGTCTGATACTCGAGCACCTTAAAAATCTTGTAGCAGCCGAAGGCCAGGAAAGAGCCCATGAAAGGGCCAAGGTAGTAGATCCAATCATACCCATGGAAACCAGCGACAACTGAAGGACCAAAGGATCGAGCAGGGTTGATGGAAGTGCCAGTCCAGTTTGTCAGGCAGATGTGAGCGATGAAGACAGAGATACCAATGCCGATGGGGGCAAGATGTGTGCTGCGGTGCTTCTCAACGGCAAGGAAGTAAACAGTCAAGACAAGTTGGGCAGTGAGGAACATCTCCATGAAAACACCCTGAGCAATGCTTGTACCATTACCGAGAGCATTTGTGACGAGGAGGGGTCCGGGGATGAGACCGTCCGTAACTCCCGCGGCGGCAATAGCGGCGACGAGTTGTGTAGGAATAATAGCCAGGGCATGAAGAGGTGGTACAGCACCGACGAGGACCAGACCGAGAGTCACCTAACGAAGAAAGAAGAATGAGCATGTGAGTCAATCAAACAAGTTGGTGCGAGTGTCACTTACAGCCGGGTTGAACATGCCACCACTAACACGATAAAAGATCCAGACATTGACGGCGAGAGCAGTACCGAAAGAGGCAGCAATGTACATCAACGAGAAGGGCTCCAAGGGAGCAGTAGAATTGGTAGGGTTATTGGTAACGAGGGCAGTCTGGGCACCGATGAAGGAGAGAAGAAGAAACATGAAGGTTCCGCAGAATTCTCCGAGGACGATGACGATGGCGTTTCTCACGCGGTTGGGGATGGGACTGCCTGCTCTGCGATCCGCCACGGCTTCCTCAGTAGGCAAGCCAGACATGCCCGTGTCGGCACGAGTGAATTGAACCATTGTGACTTGATTTCCAAGAGGTTTTGGTGGTGTGTGTATGGTGTGTTAGGGGAGGGAGAAGAGTGGACGCTCAGGAATGGTGAGGTGAGATGAGATGAGATGGGATCTGATGCTAAGGGACCTGACAAAAGAGAGTTTCTTCGACGGCGTACTCGGGGATTTTATATCGAGGAGAGCAAGAAAGAGCAGGAGGGAAAGACATAACCTCCCGAGCAATGATATCTTCAATCGAACCACCCACACCTCAGACCAAACGGTGCAAGTGGCGTCGTCCCTGAGTGTAGTAGCCGCATCTGCATCTCAGCTCCCATCGGGGGTGGGCATCACATCGGCAGGGTAGTGTAGGTACCTAAGGTAAGGTGAGGTAGGGTACGACACGGAATGGAGTCTGACTCTGATATTGATACTCCCACGAGACGAGAGGTGTAACTCGGGTTACGCTACGGGGATAGCCTTTCTTTGTGATTGCTTGTCCTTCACGGACATGGGGGTTGATCTGGACGAGGGCCTTTTGTTCATGTCTGTCTGCCCAACATGATGCTGTCTAGGATATAGTTACAGTGGCTTTGAGAAACCAAGCATATAAGCATCATGTTGGTCATGCAAGTACACTATTTGCTTACCACAGTATCAAACCCCAATTGGCGTTATTTGGGTGATGATGTTTACAGGTCAGCACCCACAAGGCACATCGGCTTTAGTCCTGGATGGCGTTTTTTTCTTCGAGGCATACCCGCACACATGAAAAGAGAGAAAAAGGCGACTATTACCTTATCAACCTCCCTCAGCTGGTGAGGATGAAGTATTGAGACGAGACATCCGAGAACTAGATCACTAAGGGTAAAGCGCAAAGATACTGAAGCTGAAAGCTCTCATGACGAGTGGAGAAGGTTCAAGTTTTCTCGTGTAAGTTGGCCATTTGCACCAGAGGGAGAATGTCGCTGACGGGTCCGTCTCGGGCAAGCAGAGCTTGGAAGGGCTAGTTCTTGAGGGGGAGAGGAAAGTTTCATCTGTCACTTCAGCTCGCTTCAGTTGATCTCACTCGCTTATCCCCGCATGTGAAAATACATACCTGATTAACCAAAGAAGCAGTCCAAGGACCACAGTATGAGTACGAATGGGAATATGAGCGAACCAGGGCCATCCATGCCTGTCAACGGCGAGTACCTTTTAGATCCAACGGGCGGGCGTGCTCTAGTTACCAGGTACCATCGAGTCACCAGCCAAGCTCCCCTTCTTGTGCCGTTTGGCTTTGGCTCTGTACAACGGTCTTTACTTGCTTTAAGAGATGTAGTGTCTATGACACCTTGGTCCGTTGAAGCTAGAGCAGCGTCTTTCATGACGTTGAAGGCTTTGAGCTTGTAAGCTAAATAAGTTTGTTCAGTTGTGCCTCTGCAAATTTAACTCCAAACCATCTAAGCGACGTCACTCTTTTCGACTATTTTTATCAACTCTATTGGCTGGGTCTATTCCGCTTTCTTGCATCGGAATGAAATGTCCTTGAGACTCGACTCAGAGAGGCCGACTCAGCGAAAAAGGTCAGAGACAATAACAACAACATTGATAATAAAAGGTCCAGAGAATCGGATTTCCAAAAGAGCCCTTTATTTGCGACATGCGGATTCAACCACAATCCCTTACAAACAAGGGCTCGATAGTTCAATGAGCTTACAGAGCCTAGACCCTTGACCCTTGTAGAGATCGTGATGCAACTGTCCCGTTTAGAGACAAGGGGGGTATGCGCGGGGAACAACAGGATAGGATACTCGGACCCCGTTATCTGACAGAGATCAAAGAGAGACCAAAGAGAAGAGAGGAGACATGCATCAATCCCTACCCAGTCTTTCCAGCTGCTTCTCAGCAAGCCATGAACCGAGTATGCTCCACCATAAGCGGCCAAAACACCAACACCATAGCCACGAGACTCCAGAAACAGCATCCCTGCCCTAAAATCCTAGTGCAAATGATGCAAATCTGCAACTCCAAGGGATACTATTACCACTAGATCCACGATAGTCCCTGAAGCGAACGATACAATCCATCGCTTCGTGCCGTCCCCGAACCGTCGCGCCATTAAACGAGGCCAGCATCGCGACTAACATCAATAATCCAAGACTCGAAAAAAAGCCATATTCCTGAAGAGGCTTGAATCACATCTGTCTTGTGCTGAGATCACCTTTTCTAGGCCTAGTTTCATCGTATAAGAGCGAGAATAGCTAGCCTTGCACGGTCACGTTTTCGATTTCGAGGCTTCGATGTCTCAAATACAGCCAGAAAGGGACGCGCCGCCGTTCCCGATACCAGCTGAAGATCCTAAGGCTGATATTAACAAGACACGCCTCCTCAGCGTCTTGGGCGGTGAGATATGTAATCTGGCGGTTATTCGGCCTCAACTAGTGATGTTCAGTGCATTGTGGAAATTCGGCAGTTGATGAGGCATGGTCGAGAACCGCCTTGCGATGCTGTAGGATGGATGTAGATTAGGGCTGCGAAAGAGGTCCGCTGAGCCCAAACATGGCGGCAAAGACTGCCAATCATTCGCTAATCATCATATCACGGAGCAAATAGTTTCCACCACTATGTGATAGTCATTTCGAACCAAAATCAGCATCGATACCAGGCATCATTGGACATGCAGAAGTCGAGCTCCGAAACATTGCGGATCCTCGCCTTGGAACATGATGCCCGTAAACACATCACCTCTGCATGTATATGAATCAGAGCATGCATTCCAGCCTGAAGAAACGGGGATGTGTTGAGTAAATCCACGAGGGAACACATGGGGCCATGATCTACAGCCAAGGACATGTAAGTCATTTGATCAACGACTATCACCGTGGGTCCAAGGCTTCAATTCGGTGAAAAATCAACGAAACAGATATTTCATACACATATCAAAAAGTCCGGGGCCGTCGTATCATCAGGGATGCAACGGGTAGGCCCGTCCCAAACGCGCCGATCGCCAGCTGCAGTCTCATGCATATCACAGAATTCGTTCCCATTGTTTCGACTACAGAGCCTATCATGATGAACTGTCAAGGTCATGGATGTATGCAATTGTGCTTGTTTGTTCAGATTTGCTTTTGCCTCTGCCGTTGAGATGAAACTCGGTTCTGCACATAAGCATCTTCCAGAAGCCTTATCCTTGTCTTTTCTCTCTCGCCGATCATACCTAGGTGAATACGTTGTGTAACGGCTCGTTGGCAGCCCATCGCTCGATGTTCTCAACCTGTTGCTCATACCACGACTTGATGGTGTCCTCCTCGCAATAGCCCATGTGAGGGGTGACCAGAACCTGACTTGATCCATCGCGACCCCAGTTCTTGTTGCGCCACTCACTGTCGGCGGGGAGAGGTTCCGGCTCAAAGACATCGACAGCTGCGCCTCTGATACGGCCAGCCTTGAGATGATCGAGAAGATCTCTCTCCACGACGAGGGGTCCTCGAGAGGTATTGACAAACAAGGCTGTCGACTTCATCTTTGCCAAGTCCTCTTTGTTGACTATGCCGCGTGTCCTATCAGACAGGACAAGGTGGACAGACACCACGTCGGCAGTTCTGAAGAACTCGTCTCGGCTTACCACTTTGAACGTCTTCTCACCCTCCCCATCCTCAACAGGAAGACCAGCTTCCCTGGCCTTCTCATCTGCCGCCTCCTGTGTGAGGTTGCTACTCCACGCGATAATCTTCATACCCAATGCGACGTTAAGAATCCTCGCGACTGCGCTTCCCAATCTCCCGAGGCCGAGGACACCCAAAGTTTTTCCTGAGAGATCAGTCGCGAGACCGGTCTGCCACAAGCCCTCCTTGACAGCGGCATCATCCCTGGCGATGCCTCGAGCGAGTGAGAGGATGAGAGTAACGCAGTGTTGAGTAGTGCTGCCCGTGCCAGCGAGGACCGGCTTGCCGCTACGGGGCTTATCAACTGTTCCGGCAACTGGGATCCCTCGTTCTTTGAGGGTATCTAGGTCCAGGGATCTGTTGCGAAAGGCTGTGGTGAGGAGAAGTTTCAGTGAAGGGAGTTGTTGGATCAACTCTCGAGGAAAGGGCGTGCGCTCTCTCATCGTGCCTGGGTCGATCAGCCGCTTATTCTCGGGCCTCTCTGATAAGACATGATACTTACAGATAACATCAAAGGGCTTGAATCTCTCAACCAGAGCATCCTTGTTCGATTGTGAGCTGTCCGGGTGGTTGTAAGGCAGCAACGTATCCTTGATAGACACGACTTCATACTTGGATGGGTCGAGTTTCTTGAAGAAGGGGTCAGCAACTCCTTGGTAGTCGTCCAGAATTGCCACTTTAGTTGGAGCCATTGTTGGAGCTGCAATAGGTTTCGTGGTTATGGTGATACAGCTGTAGCTGTGTTGGTGTATGAGGTAAATGGAGAGGTAAGCAGTGTAAGTAGTTGTATTATAGACACTGTGCCAGGCGGTTGCTTCTGAGCAAGAATGTCGGTTTAATTCTTGGAAGGGGCCGCTATTAATTCACCTTCCAGGTGTTATTCGTGAAGATATTCTAGAGTTTTAAACGGAAGGTTGTGACGTTGATTGGGTAAGGTATGAAATGTCGCGAGGTGGCTAAGTCCTCTGCCGGATGCCGATCCGATTTCGCAATAGCTCTCCCGGAAACTATTCTCGGCAGACCAAGGCCAAGCAAGCTTCAGCGTCTAGTTAGTTACTACCTTGTTGGTGAACAAAATGAATTACATGATCATGCAAATTACCAATCTATTATTGTATTTCAAATCTGACAAATCAAAACTTACCACTCTCAATAACACAGGATTAATAACTATCTTACATTTTGCTGGGCATTCTCATAGCACCATCCAACCTAATAACAACACCGTTCAACATGACATTCTCAATTCCCTGTCGCGCCAATTGCGCAAACTCCTTGGGTTGACCAGCTCTCTTGGGAAACTCCATCGCGCCCTCGAGACTCTTCTTGACCTTCTCAGGCATCACGCTTGTCATTCGGCTGTCGAATAGACTGGGCGCAATGGTCACGACGCGGATGCCATATCGAGCAAGATCTCGTGCCATGGGAAGTGTCATGGCTGTTACGGCGCCTTTACTGGCAGAATAAGAGACCTGACCCTTTTGACCATCAAAAGCTGCTGATGAAGCTACCATGATGACAACACCTCGCTCACCGTCAGATCCCTCGGGCTCTACCTTGGCAAGGTGCTCGAGAGTCTGACGCACGAGGTCGATTGTGCCGCGAAGGTTGACGTTGATCACAAAGTCAAAGTCATCGAGACTAAATGCAGCACCATTGCGGTCGAGCATCTAGTTATTCAGTTAGCTGTGTTCTCACCCACTCAGTCACAAATTCGAAGAGTCTTACCGTTGCAGGAGTTGATACACCAGCTGCGGCAATCACACCTGCAAGAGGCTTCCCCGTCTCTTTAGCCCATTGTGCAGCACCTTGAACAGCCTTGGTAACACTCTCTGTCTCCAACACATTGCATTCAAAGAATTTGGCCGATGAACCCAATTTCTTGACCAGGTCTTGACCGTTCTCCTCGTTCATGTCGAGAATGGCCACATTGCCGCCATTGGCGCATATCTCTTCAACGCATGCCTGGCCCAGGCCGGAAGCACTGTATCTCAGTCAGCGACATGTGAAAGAGTGAGTGTTTTGATGTGGCTCTGCCTACCCTCCGGAGATGACAAATGTTCGATCTTGGATCTTCATGATGACTTTTGAATGTATGAATTGTATAAAGTATGAAAGGAACGGAGGAATGAACTGGTATCGAACTGACCTGGAGATGTCATTCATTCTCGGCCATTTAAATTAAGCACACGTGGGGAATCCGGGGGTGGCTGACCCGAACGTGCCTCGGCAACTGGCAATTCATATTTGATGGGTCTTTGCATATTACGATATGGTGTTCAGACACAGCGAGAAATGGGCAATACCAGGGTACCTAAGAGCTTGTATGGGAGATTTCATTCTGTAACAGAAGATGCGTTTAAATTGGCACAGTATACGCATGCGAAATAGACAATGAAGCGAATTACATATGATGTGACGGTGCAGAGTAGGTGGTCTAAGGTAAGTACCTAGGGCATGATGCTGATTTCAAATTCAACATTGACTTGATTTATTGCTAATCGCGCGAATGCAGAATGTAGCATCATGAGGGAGTTTTCTTGTACAATGAATCAATTATAAGCTTGTAAAGAGTGTCTTTCTTAGGGAAGGCTGTGTTGAAATGGGCCAGTATCAGAGCTGAAGGCCAGGACAATACACCGGGCCAAATTTCTTTACATACTCAACAGCTGCCAACAAATCTCCCTCCAAGGCCTCAAACAGACTCGGAGCATCTGGAAAGTAGTTCAAGATCTCGCGCGCTCGATGGGACCTGGCGCGCGTGTTGCAAGCCCATGTATAGACGCCCATGGGCTCCCAGCTCGAGCCACCACGCATCTCCCTTACCGTCTCAACACTCAGTCCTTTCGGCTCAGACACTGGAACGAGCCCATGGGAGTGGAGGATCTCACCTGCCCGCTGAGCCAGCTCACGTTGCGAGACTTCTTGGCTAGTGACAAAATAGTAGCCCTATGGAGACGAGACCTGATATCAGCAAACGCTTGACAAGGAGGGGGCACATTCGTTACCTCTTTACCCCAAATTGCGCCCTCGCCGCCTGAAACAGCTGCCTCAACGAGTTTGAGATACACCTTCGTGAGGTCGTCGATATGCACCCACGACCTTCTGTTCTCACCTGACCCTGCGTAGAACCCATGTCCTAGCTCTATCATGTTCTCGCACATTTCAGGCAAGAGGAGGCTGCGCGTGTTTCCTAGCCCGCGGCCTGGGCCATATATTCCTGATGGACATATGATTGCTGTCTTGAGCCGCTCTCCATGCATTGCCGCTGCGGTTTGCAGGATCTTGTCAGCAGGACGATGCAAATTGTCCTCGGGAAGACTGGTGATGGTATCTATGTCATCCAAATCGGACCATATCTTTGGGTTGAGTTCCCCATATGGCCCGGTTTTCCAGTCAGCTATGATACCTGTACCAGCAAGACGGATCAAGAAGCCGGGACCTGGAAGAGTCGCAGGTCGGCGAAGAAGACCGGCAATTAGTGCCTCAAGGCTTGGGATATGCTTAGGCTTGCCTCCATCTAGTATTTTGTTAGTGGAATGTTCTCCAAAGACACGTGTGAAGATGTTTAAGCCGTACGGATTACAACGTCATTCATGGCCGCAGTGTTCGAGATCAGCTGAGTGTCATCGAAGCTTCCACGGATAATGCCAACATTGGGATATCGGTCGACGAATGTGTCAGGAATGTTACGTAGAAGGACTGTGATCTTATACTCCGGATGATGGGTTACGAGAGTATCAAGGACAGTGCCGCCTATATAACCCGTGGCCGCGGTGCTGTAGAGCATCCAGTCAGTAAGTCATTGTGGCTAACACCATGTTAGACATGAAGACATGGAAGTTTCTGCATACAGGAAAATATTCAGGCCCATATTGTTCGCTATCTCTGCACTTAATTCAAACTAAGGTATGAGGAAGCTCTTGCTGAAAGGAGGAAGGATAAGGAGAAAGAACCTAAACTGCAGAGTAGTTTCGAGGAGGCTTAGGGAAATATAGGACGAACAGCGTAGGCTTTGGTGATCGAAACAAGGCTTCCATGAGCCAGTTATCCAAGTTGCATGCCACACATCACCCCTTCTCGTATTCGCCAAGTGGCAGCGCAGTGGTGTGAAGCTCGCGTATGCAAGTATGAGCGATAAATGCGAGTAGAGTAGGAAGCTGAATGCAAGAGGTTCTTTCGAGGGCCTTATAAGCGATGCAAGTGATGATATGATTACTCGATGTGACTCTGGGGCTGTTGGTGAAAGTGCACTTCTTGTCACTTTGGAGTTATCATTTCTGGGAGTCAAAACGTTGCAGCTTAATGCGGTTCCCGGCTCACTCGCCATCTCATCAGATACTCAGTAGGAACAGTATAGGGATTGATTTCGCCTAAACCTTAGATGCGATGTTTGGCAGAAACACAATTCGCAAACAAAGAGCCATCGCAGAGCAGAGCCTTGCCACTCCTACCCCTCCTCTTTAAACACAAAGAGTGGTTGCCGTAGTGTCTGTCTGAAGTGGCCCCTTATAGGAGCGCATGAGGATTGCTACAGTACATATTCCAGGGATGGAGGCTCACCGCACTCAATAAAGAATACACTGCATGTGTGAATTTCTGATGCCCTCTAAGATCCCATATTCGCGCCAAGACCTTCACGCCGAGTTACACAAAAACCTCCAGGCTGGGCTGCACGGAGACGACCCCTCTTCGGAGCATTGTGTAACCATACTACAGACATAGTTGCAACCAAAACTCCATGAAGGCGAGGCTGTGGCCATGGTCGGCTCTGAGTTATCATATCATGAAAATACAGATAGGCATTCAGCATGGCTTGACTCTAGGCCAGTATAGTAAATCTGGGGAACTTATAAACACCATGCTATCTTCCGATCAACTCCCACTACTTCACTACCCCAGTGTCCCATTATTGCCTATCTCACAAAGTTCCTCTGTCACCTAGCTCCCAGAATAATTAACAGGCTCATCGTATCGATGTCTGATCTTGCGGAAACCAACTCCCAGATACCTCCCGCCACAGCCTACCCCGAGGCCGGCCTACCCGAGAACATCAACCTGGAAGATGTTCCAGCTGGATGGGCCAAGTCTTTTGAGAAATTGATCCATAGTCAGGATCCTGCTTTGGCAGACGATGCCTTTATCCAAGAATCCTTCTGGCGTGACCATTTGTGCTTTTCGTGGGATTTCCACACATTGCATGGCCACAGAGAAGTGATCTCGTTTCTAAAGAGGCAAAGACAGGACTTCTTACTCCAGCGGATATCCGTTGACATGGATTGCCCCGATAAGAAGGCCAAGCTAGCAGCAGTTGACCACAATGGCAAAGTCAGAGGCATACAGTTTTACATCGACATCGAGACATCTTGCGGCATTGGCAAGGGTCTTATTAGGATGCTTTACGAGCTTAAATCCCGAAAGTGGAAGGCATTCACCGTGTACACAGCTCTGCGTGAAATTCGTGGCCACGAAGAAACCGTCAAGAATAAACGGGTAACAGGGCTTTTGTACAAGCGTTCCGGAGCAAGCATTGCGTTTGACGCCTGGCAATCGATCAAGGCAGCACCAAAGGACGACTTTGCAGACAGTATGGAGCCGACAGTTTTGATTATTGGTAAGTAAATATTCAATAATTGTAGCTGAACTTGTCACACCTTTGTCTAAGTACGTGTCCATATGAGACTGACTCAATCGATCAGGATCCGGCCAGGCTGGCCTTGCTTGCGGTGCTCGCCTTCTGCAACTCGGTATTCAGTGCTTGATTATAGACCGGAATTCCGAAGTAGGAGACAACTGGCGTAACCGATATAGTCGTCTTGTGCTTCACGATCCTGTCTGGTGTAAGCAAAGCCCATTAATGCACTGCGAACTTTAGAGGCGACGAACTAACCAACCTACTAGACAATCATATGCCCTACTTGCCATTTCCTAGTAACTGGCCAATCTTTGCACCTCGGGAAAAGCTTGCAGCATGGATGCAGGCCTATGCCCGAATTATGGACTTGAGTGTATTGACCTCAACAACAGTCCTGAGAGCAGAATGGGAGGGCGCATATTGGAACGTAACACTTGAACGGAAGACCCAAGATGGGCCCAGGAAGATGCGACAACTCCGCCCTCGCCACATCATACAAGCCACGGGCGTGAACGGCGAACCCAAAATCCCCAAGGTAGAAGGTATGGCCACCTTCCAGGGCCGTGTTTGCCATTCGTCCCAGTTCTCGAGCGCTCAACCGACGGCGACAACAGGGAAACACGCAGTGGTAGTCGGCACTGGTGTTTCAGGTCACGACATTGCTCAAGAGTTCTCTGAATGTGGCTACGATGTGACGATGATCCAGAGGTCCCCAACATGCGTCGACCCGAGCGATTACGTCCATGGTCAGGGTCTATACTCAGAGGATGGCCCGCCAACGGACGATGCAGACTTCCTCACACACAGCGTTCCGTTTCCACTACTCAAGAGAAGAGAGATCGAGAAGACAGACCAAGTTATGCTACAGAACAAAGAGTATTTTGATTCTCTGGAGAAGGTAGGCTTCAGAGTCGACAGGGGCCCCGATGGCGGTGGGTAAGTCTTCCATTATTGCAGCATGAACGGGCGAGTCTCAACTGACTGACTCAAAATGCTCAGGCGAAAGCTCAAGTTCTTGCAGTACGCCGGCGGGTCTTATATCGACGTTGGCGCCTCTAAACTCGTCATTGATGGCAAGATTCAGATAAAGCAAGGTATCGTGGCCATGATCAAGCCACACTCTTTGATATTGGATAGTGGGATCGAGCTGCCTGCTGATGAGATAGTCTTTGCCACTGGCTACACAAGTATGCTGGAGACCACAAAAGAAATCATGGGCGCTGAGTTTTCCAGCCATCTGCAGGAGGTTTGGGGCATTGACAAGGAGGGGGAGCTTCGTTCAGTTTGGCGGCGTTCTGGACATCCAGGCTATTGGTTTGCTGGGGGCAATCTCGCTCTTTGCCGATATTTCTCTAAACTATTGGCACTGCAAATCAAGGCAGTCGACCAGGGTATGATGCGTTACAGTCACTAGTTAGGAGATACAGGACATTATTACATAGTACTCCGTAGTTAGGTAGTTTTGCTAGGGTGAGCACATAACTAAGGTACCCAGAACCGAGGTCTAAGTTAGTGTGTACCTACATCTTTTATAAGTTGAGTAGAGTGAACCAATTACTTCCCCCGCGGACCTTTTACTCACCACTTTCAGGCACCTCCCGTGCCCTAGTAGCACGAATGGCTTATTTAGGTTCTCTAGTGGGCAACATCGCTCCGTCATACCTTAACTCAACTACTTATTCAACGATTCTGCCATGATCAATTGCTAGCCTCTAGCATCACTTCTCAACCCAAGGACCTACTGTAGATACTAAGTCTAAGAGATGATATAATAATGGCCTTACGTGTTTTCCCCCTCCTTCGTTCTGTTTCTAAAGTCTAATTGTCATTCGTGTTACATATGGTACATAACAAGGTATGGGTCAGCCTCAGACATAACAATGTGTCTTAAGCGACCTGTCACACGAAGCGCACATCTCATCCCTCACAATGTACGGATAAGCTGGCTGGCTTTATTTTTCAGCTGTCTGTAGGACCGAATAAACGCAGTGCAGGCTCGCGGGCGTACATATTAACTTCGAACACGATAGCCACCGTACATATTCACCGACCCAAGCTGTGTCTGAAGCTGACGCCAGCAGCCTAATATCAATCAGCCTAACATGGATGCAGTGCATTTGAGAGTCTTCCCCCGTAGTTTATAGCCTATCATACATGAGTTAAGGATAATCTATGACAGGTAACAAACCTTCTCAGACCTGCAGAAGCCCGCTCGCGAATTAAAGCCAATTGTTAAGTCCCTAGGTAGGTTCGGTACGTAGAACGCAGGGTTTGTTCCGAAACCCGGCCTGGGCTTGAGTCACCGACAAATGTGGGAAAACACAAGCGCCACCAGGCGTTGATCAGTGAAGTACGTAGGTAGGTAGCAAAAGTCTTCCCCCTCCCACTATTTTCCTTCACAACAAAATCAAGAAAAGCAGACAACATCAGCGAGCAACACGACACATAGTTCGGGAACAGCAAAATCTTGATGCTAAAGCAGACACAATGCAGTCAGCCAACAACCCCATCTCCCACCATACCAGCCACACCATGGGCCAAGGTGCCGCCAGTAGCAACGGCGGCGACAATAGCTGCGGAGCGAATTGCGTGGATAACCATGTTGCCCATGCAATTGGCGATGGAGATGGGGTTGTCCGAGTCTCGGGTGGAGAGACTGGTAAGCTTCTATGTGATAGACAATGTTGGTTCCTTGCTAATGCCTCATAGGAAACGATGGAGGCCTCGTCATGGAAGCCTCCGTAACGGATGTTGGTGTCAGCAAATTGAACCAAACTACTACTACCAACTATGAATCAGACGATGAAGGCTCTGTTGCGGACAGTCTCGGCTCCATTAGCGATGGGCCCAGCTTTGGAGGAACTTCGATCCGATCCCTGGGTAACATGTCCAACTGGAGCATCATCGACACTACTCTGCGTGAGGGCGAGCAGTTCATCCATGGCGATTACAACACTGAGACTAAGCTCAAGATTGCTCGAGCTTTGGATGCCATCGGTGTTGAATACGTGAGTCTGTTGAATAAGCAGACAATTGATCTCAACTAACACATGATCTAGATCGAAGTGACCTCACCTGCTGCTTCTCCTCAGTCCAAGTTGGACTGCGCGGCTATCTGCAAGCTGGGTCTCAAGGCCAAGGTTCTTTGCCATATTCGATGCAACATGGACGATGCCAGAATCGCAGTTGAGACCGGCGTCGACGGAATGTATGTCGATTCATCAATTCAAACTCATGTAATTCTCACATTCAACTAACACTCTTATCACAGCAACATGTGCATCGGTACTTCCACTCAGCTCATGACGCATTCCCACGGAAAGAATCTTGACTGGATCGCCGCCAAGGCCACGGAGGTCATCGAATTCACCCAAGCTCACGGCATTGAAGTCCGATTCTCCGGCGAGGACTCGTTCCGCTCCGACTTCAGTGAGATTCTGAAGCTCTACTCGCTCATGGACCGTCTCGGCGCCCATCGCGTTGGAATCGCCGACACCGTTGGCGGCGCTACTCCTCGCGAGGTCTATGAAAAGATCTCCACGCTCAGGCAGATAATCGGATGTGATATCGAGACTCACTTCCACAACGACACCGGGTGTGCCGTCGCCAACGCCTACACTGCGATTGAGGCTGGGGCCACTCACATCGACACCACTGTCCTGGGCATCGGAGAGAGGAATGGAATCACTTCCCTTTCCAAGCTCTTGCAGTGCATGCTTCACATGGGCCATGATTCTGTTCTGGCCAAGTACAAGCTTGAGAAGATCCCTGCTCTCGAACAGCTCGTCGCTGAAGCCGTTCGCATCGAGATCCCCTGGAACAACGCTTCACTTGCAGCATATCTCTGAACGTAACAATTCAGAGATCGCCCTGCAGGGCTAGAGCCAGACGGCTCAACCTACCTTTCTATACTGCTAAGCTTGGTGTGAGGAGAGTATCAAGTAGTACTCAAATAGTAAGAGAAACAAAGTGTTTCGTGCGAACTTTTCAGAACTGGCCGTGATTTGATTGTGTGTCGTCTGTGCGAAAGAGCTTGATAACCATCGGCCTACGTAGTGCTCTTTGATTCAAAACCGGGCTCGAGACAATATTAAGCTTTGAAACAACACTGAATCTCTGAGACAAATGCCGCATTGTAAATTATGTAGACATGATGCACCGCAAGTCGCAAGCCAAGGCCTAGGCGAAGACGCATATGGTGTGTATCAGTAGAAAAATCAGAGATTTCATGGCCCCAGAACCCCAGATTTTGCATCTCTACCGATCGGCAAATACATTTATCTGTAGCCAATTATCTTATCCCAAGAATCCAAGCAGTGACAACGATCCACTCGAGCTCAGGCGGTGTTATCGGGCTCCCATTTACGGATACCTCGTCACGTTATCATCACCTAATGACGCTATCTCCCGTTAGAGCTTGAGGACTCCAGCTACGTAAGGTATGTATTTACAGGGCGACCCACCCTCGCTCTCACCGAGCAGACAGAACAGGGCATGTAAACATCCATTCCATCCATGTCCAGGGATCGATCGCATTGCATCGTCTTTTCTTGCCAATTTTAACGGCTACAAAAACAAGAACAAGGACATCCTACTCCTCCTCTATATCCTACCTACCACCGACAACAACTCTCCCTATCTACTCGACTTGGCTTCCTAAATACCTACTATCGCGATAACCAACCGAGAGCCAAGACATGCGATATCGTCCGACCGCCTAAAATATATCCGCCATTATTTTTCACCGTCTCGTCATTTGCCCGCAATGACCAGGCCTCGCCGGCACTCCGGCGCGAGCGAGGAGAGCTCGGGTACGGCTCGGGAGCAGGTAGGCCAGAGGAACATCGTTGTCGACGTGATACCAAGCGGCTGACCATGATAAGGAGCTAGGGAGCATGTACGATTACCTGGCCAAGATTATATTGCTTGGGCCCAGCGGAACTGGAAAGTACGTCATTATCGAGGCATTTGGCGAGTAAGCGAGCGATCGCAAACTTTCTCTCGCGACAAAGGCGCTTTTACACCAGAGTCTTTGACTGACTGTCTTGTGCCTTTATAGGTCCTGCCTACTACATCGTTTTGTCAAAAATGAGTGGAGAGTCTTGTCGTCGCAGACCATCGGCGTAGAGTTTGCTACAAAGATCATCAAAGTTGGTACCGGGTCAAGGCGGAAACGGATAAAGCTTCAGGTACATTACACTCGATCGCGCGACAAAGAACGCATGTTAACAGGATCTAGCTCTGGGATACGGCGGGAACAGAGCGTTTTCGATCAGTCTCTCGCTCCTATTATCGAGGCGCCGCGGGCGCTATCCTCGTCTACGACCTCACTTCTCACGCATCCTTCCGAAACGTACAACCTTTCCTAAATGATGCTCGAGCGCTTGCGTCACCGAACCTGAGCCTTATGCTCGTAGGCAACAAACTCGATCTTACCGATACACTCGTCGACACAAGTCTTCCGCCCCCGACACCAACGAGCGTCACATCCAACTCCACTCTCACATCTGGAATGCTCGGCGCTGGAGGTAGCTCTTATACAAGTACAGCCACGACTAGAGATCGCGGAGCGTCCATAAGCGCAGGAAGTCAACAAAGAGCTACAGTCGCACCAGAAGGCAGAGAAGTTACGCGAGCGGAATCCAGTCGATGGGCTAGCACAGCAGGAATATCGGTGGTGACAGAAGCGAGCGCATTCAACGGCGAGGGCGTCGACGAGATCTTCGAAAGGCTAGCAAGAATAATTCTCACAAAGATTGAATTGGGAGAAATCGACCCTGATGACCCAGCGAGTGGGATCCAGTATGGCGACAGCGGTGGATGGAACACAGCTAGTGACGGAGGCAGTATCAAGAGTTCTATGACGGGCGCCACGGTGGAAGATGGGCATAGCGGACTGAGAAGGAGGAGGAAAAAGAACAGGACGCAGAACTGGGGACTACGGGAGTGGGAAGAGGTGTTTACACTGAGCAATCGACGTAGAGGAGGTGGTTGTTGTTGATTGTTCAAGTTACTTTTTACCCTTTTCCCGCTTGGAGCTCCTCGTAATGGATTGGCAGTGTTTGAAGATATCCGGTTTCATGGTTAGACCGGTAGTGTTTAGGAAGACATTCGTTCATCAGCGTGTTCGGCGTTTGGATAGACGAGATGGGGCTGCGGACTGCACACGACTAAGCGAGTTTGCGAGCAGTACTTGAGTCCGAATAATGTACTTAGTAATGACAACCCTTTCTTGAAGACTTTGAGAAGATACCATCCGTCTAAATGGCTGTTCGGTGTCAGTAATAGTTACTCTATTCTTCAGAAGCAATCAGTGAGGGCCAACACCGTCTATACCAAGACTGGATGGATGTAAGTGGCTGTCTAATGTTGATCTTGAATAAAGGGCTGACGTCAAATTCACAAGTTAAGCTGAGTGGGTTACTCGTCGCGTGTGAAATTCCACCATTCATCGCATGGAATTCAGCTTGGCTTGAAGAACTGGAGTTGGCGCTTGCTTATTGGTGTGACGGATCGATCGACGTGCCGCAGAAGCGCTTGTGGAAGCTCTTCTGCAGTGTAAACGTCGAAATAACATGGTGTCGCTCATAAACTGACCATTGAGATTGAGTAAAAGAATTGGATGTCTTACGAGGATTGCCCGTCCGTACCTGGAGGCATTTGTACATCGCGGGGTCATCATGACTTGCACCTGCCCTGGCAAATTGCCCGGTTAAAGCCATCGTTCCTTCCAGTTCAAAAAGGTCGGATCGTCAACCAAGACATTCCTTTCTTGCCATTTTCTGTATCCTTCAACTTCACTCTTTCATAAATCCCCTGAACTGATTTCCCCCACAACTTGCACAACCATAACTTCACCGGGACCCGTTCGTCATGCCCCCCCGCACCGTTACCCCGATCGACAAGAACTGGCAATTCAAGCAGGAGAAAGAAGACGACTCCTCTTATTTACCGGTGGCTCAATTTCCAACAAACGTTCATCTTGACCTCTTACACCATAAGAAGATTCCTGATCCTTACATTGGAAAGAACGAGCTCAAAGTGCAATGGATCGGAGAGACTGCATGGGTGTACAAGACGACCTTTTCTAGCCCCGAGACTCATGATGGCGCAAAGGCGATTCTGGCCTTTGATGGCCTTGATACCTTTGCCACGGTTGAGTTGAATGGGGAAAAGATCCTTGAGACCGAGAACATGTTTGTTCCCGAGCGTGTGGACGTCACAAAGAATCTTAAAAAGGATGGCGAGAATGAGCTCCGCATCATATTTGATTCAGCGTATTTGAGAGGATGGAAGTTAGTGGAAGAGCATCCTGACCACAAGTATGTTGTCTGGAACGGGGATGGTTCAAGACTGCCTGTCAGAAAGGCGCAGTACCACTGGGTAGGTCATTCCATCTTTGGTGTTTCATGCCCAGTATCTAACTGATTCTCAGGGTTGGGATTGGGGCCCTGCTTTGCTTACATGTGGTCCCTGGAGACCTATCAACCTCGAAATTTATCAGTCTCATATCGCAGATCTCTACACTGAGTCAGAAGTTGAGAAGTCTCTCAAGAAGGCGGATGTTGTTGTTCATGCGGCTGTTGAAGGCAAAGCCTCGAAAGTCCGCTTTGAAGTCTCTTTACAGGGAAAGAAGGTTGCATCTGAAACCGCACATGTAAAAGACAAAGTCGCAACTACTACGTTCCACATCCAAGATCCGGCTCTCTGGTATCCAGTCAGATATGGAAAACAGCCCCTGTATACCATCAAAGCTACCCTTCTTGAGGACGACAACGAGATAGATATAAGCTTCAAGAAAATCGGCCTTCGCAAACTTGAACTTGTTGAACGGGAGCTTGACGGTCAGCCAGGTACCAGCTTCTTTTTTCAAGTCAACAACATCCCTATTTTCTGCGGTGGAAGCAACTGGATTCCAGCAGATAACTTCATTCCTCGAATTACGAAAGAGAGATACCGTGACTGGGTCAAGCTGGTCGCTGATGGCAACCAATTTATGCTCCGAGTTTGGGGAGGAGGTATCTACGAAGAAGACGTCTTCTATGATGCCTGCGATGAATTCGGCATCCTTGTTTGGCAGGACTTCATGTTCGCTTGCGGCAACTATCCTGCCTGGCCTGATCTACTCAAGTCTATTGACCGAGAAGCTCGAGCCAACATCAAGCGACTTCGCCACCATCCATCAATTGTTCTCTGGGCTGGAAATAACGAGGACTACCAATTACGTGAGTCCGAGAATCTCACATATGACTTCGACGATCATGACCCAGAGAGCTGGTTAAAGACCGACTTCCCTGCCCGCTACATTTACGAGAAACTACTTCCAGACGCTTGCAGAGATCTTCATCCAAATGCCGTCTATCATATTGCCAGCCCTTGGGGAGGTAAGGTGACCACTGACCCAACTATTGGAGATATCCATCAATGGAATGTTTGGCACGGCTCTCAGCAAAAGTACCAAGACTACGATAAGCTTGTTGGTAGATTTGTTTCCGAGTTTGGTATGGAAGGCTTCCCAGATATTAAGACCATCGATGCTTTCCTTCCACAAGGCAAAGATGACCCTGAGCGATTCTCTACATCATCTACGATTGACTTTCATAACAAGGCAGATGGACAGTTGCGTCGACTGGGTCTGTACATGGCCGAAAACTTCCGTTTCACGCTGGAGCCCTTGGAAGACTACGTCTACTACAGCCAACTGCTACAAGCCGAGGCCCTAGCCTCAGCCTATCGGCTCTGGAAGCGACAATGGCAGGGCCCGAAAAAGGAGTATTGTAGCGGCGCCTTGGTTTGGCAAACCAACGACTGCTGGCCGGTTACTTCATGGGCCATCTGTGACTACTACCTTCGACCCAAGCATTCCTACTTCACCATCAAGCGGGAGATGGCGCCTATCACTATCGGCATGACGCGTAGAGAGCACAAGCACCCCAGGAACAAATACACAAGGGTTGATATTGAGACTAAGGTCAAGGTTGAGATTTGGGGAAGTAACCTCAAACTGGAAGACGTTACTGTAGACTGTGTTGTCAAGGCCTGGGACGTCGAGACTGGAAAGGAGACATACTCCCAGACAGTTGTTTCTGATCTAGTTCTCCAGAGTAACCGATCAACGGAGATCAAGACACTGGATGTCCCCGTTGAGAAGCCCAACGCTGACCTTGAGGCGAAGACTGTTGTCGCAGCATACTTCTACCAGGATGGCAAACAGATTGCACGATATGTCAACTGGCCCGAGCCACTGAAGTACCTACACTTCCAAAAGCCCAAGAACCTCAAGACTGAAATTTCTGAAGGATGCAAGTTCGTTGAGATTAGCGCTGAGGTGCCTATCAAGGGACTGGCGGTCTTGAGCGAAGACGATAAGGTCAAGTTTGAAGACAATCTAGTCGACGTTGTCCCGGGTGAGGTTGTCAAGATTGGTGTTACAGGTGCCAAGAAGGGCACTGTAATGAAGACACAGTACTTGGGGATGCAAGTCCACGGTTGAGAGACAGGGTATGTTTAATGTTACGTAGACACGAAGGGGTGAACTGACAGTAATTGCGACACTCGAGCCTCGGGAGATGTTGTTTTCTGCCTGGAGCTTCAAGTGTTTCAGCTATACGAACAGCAAGTTCAGATTGGCTTAAGCTATGAAGATCTTACAAGCTGCAAGCCACGAGCAGTCAATAGCTACCATCCACACAAAATTCTAACTCACAGTTGCCACACAAGCATAACGGCTATCGTAACTTTATGAGGAAACTTAGTTACCCCCGCTCCCCCGGATATTTGATATGCCAGTGGTCGTAGATGCTTTGGTGATCATGCTATTGATATAGAAATAATTGCCTGATCGATCCTGTATGACTCGTAATATAATAAAAGAATTCAGATGCCGGGGTAAGGTATGAAGTGAGATGATAATAGCATGAAGGGATCCAAATTCTCGTTAGCTACTTTCAATTCCCGCATTATTGATGCTTGATCTTATTGATTTCATACAATAAAATCTTGAGAGAAGTTCCAATCTATACCCTCCGCTCAACACTCAAATAATTGCACTGTCACTATGCCTATCTATCTGAGCATGCAAAGTCCGCTTCTCCAGCCCAGACACTTACGAGAAGTTCAAGGTTATCTTCGGCAACACACTTCGCCATCTTATGACACTCACACGATTTTTATACCTAATCTGGTGGGAGTACCTTGACAATAGAAGCTTGTACCACGAATGCAGTTTCTGGACCAGTCGTGGTGCTCTGTATAACTGGCATAAGAGTACGTACTACAAATACTACAAGGAGTAAGCAGCTAACGGGGCTATTATAGAGGACACCATTACTAATTACGAGCTTCTTAGGACAAGGTTGCTTCGTGTATGTTCTGTATGTAATCACACTCAGGATAAGAAGTATAATCTTGCTGAGGAGCATGCTGTTCGTCATGAACAGTGTCCGCAGTGCGGTTTTCACTTCCCGGTGTTGGAGGAATCACCGTCGACTTTTGCAGTTTTCAAGGATGTTCCGGGAATTCCGATGCCAGAAGGAACCCCGACCAAGGCCTATGATAGTAAAGTCGATGGGATACTGACTGATGGGAATAAGGAGCCGAGTGGCTGTCCGATGTGATCGCTTCAGGAGAAATGATAGGAATGGAGTCCATAAATCTGTGTGTTTGTGTCAGCTCGAGGTAGTTGAATTAAGGTTATCTCTGACAAATTCTGGATGTCTCAGTGTCGACCCAACTACTAACCTGCAGAGCTGACAGTGCATATCCTTTGCAATGTGAGGTGCCTGCTCCTCTTGTATAGGGACCAATAGGGGCTGACGCTCTTACACCACAAGAGAACGGCACTACCACTCAGTATCTGTATGACCGGCAGTTGAGACTGATGGTACTCGCATGTAGAGAGGTGTAATCAACCAGCATCACGAAGAGTTTCGTCATGAATCGTGTTTCCGGAGGCGAGGGTGCTTTGGTGCATTGGGGAGACACAGTCGCTGAGACCCATACAATCAATCACAGATGTGTTTCTTTGTCTCTCAACTCCCTAAATAAAGAATTCAGGACGATTATCGAGGTCGGTGAGGAAATATCATCGGACTAATGGACTTGAGAGACAGAAGGGAGTGTTGATGGAGGTACGAGCGAGTCTCGAGTGTTGTTTTCGCAATAAAACGCAACACACATGATTAACACTATGACCTCGCGTGTGAAGGGCCCCTGATCATACGAACCAGCATATCCCGAAGTGCAGCTGGCATTTTGCGGAGCGATGCAATTACAGGCTGCCTTAACCACCACACGCCGTGTTGGCAAGATAACAACGTGTCACTGCCTGATGCAAGGTCCGTATAAGACCATCATCAAAGCTGCGTCGATGATTGGGCGTTATGGATATAACCTAAGAACTCTATCTCCAAAGACAAGGGGATACTGCATCCCTATATCTGGATCTCAGACTGGGGTTGAAGACCGTACTCCAGTACGGTACTAGGGCTCTAATGTTAAAACAGTACTAGCTGTGCTCGCCAAGACCTAGTATTGGAGCTAGAACTAGAGTTTTGAATGGAGATCCATATTAGATAAGTCAAGTATGACTACTTCACTGAGCGACCATGTCTCCCTGAGTTATCACGGAGGGCGGCTTTATCCCCAATTTTCACCTTCCAAACAGAGCCTGGATTAGATTCACTTGCTAAAAGCATATCGCAGGTAATGATAGAATGTTCAGAGTTAGTCAAAACATGCCGGCCTCTCTTCAAGCACCTTGATGGCACACCCGAGACTGGGCGACCATGACGAGGAACTAGACGACAAAGGGGGTCAATAGCGGCCCCAGCGATTGCTATTATCAAAATTCATATAGCTTTAACCAGGTTCAAAAAGTCTAGCCCCTTATTTTTTTTTTTTCGCTCCTTGAGGTGTAAATATGGTCTGTGACTGAGTAGGG